>NC_056738.1:380735220-380850220 GCF_019279795.1 Protopterus annectens | reverse complement strand
CCTCTCTGAGATACTCTATTATTATCTGTTATTTAGGGCAAGGATCCGCCTCCTTGGATGTTTCTGATTGACACATAATCTCAACCTTAAATGCTTTCCTTGTTGGATAACATGATGGAAACGCGAGAAAAGGAATAAAAACTTGGGGGAGAAAGTCAGAACCCTCCTCACCGACCTCCCCAAGTTCCCCTCCATTAAGCAAAGGACAAACTAAAAAGGAGCCTCAGAACGTCTAGAGAGTTACAATAGTCAAGTTCCAAGACTTTACACCCGCTTCGGGTTTGGAAGTTCCCCGCCCACTCCGTTGCCTGTTGGTCCCGGGTTCTACACTGCTTCGGGTGGATTGCTCCTTCCGTTGGTCCCGACATCCGTTCCGAGTATCGAGTCGGACCGCCGCCAGCTGTTGTTTGGGTTTTTCTTCCCTGCTGCTAGTCTTTGGTGCTCGTGAATCCGATCCCTGTCATCATAGTCATGGCCGGGGCTCGTCCAGGAGTCCACGCTTTGCAACTCAAACCGGTCACTGTTCACGACACATTGAAAAAAGGCAGTAAATTCATCAAATGGGACGAGGTCAGGTTGCTTTCTTTTATTAAATGAGTATGATAGTTTGTGTTTTTTGTTTGTGGTCGTTTCTTGTAAGAATTCGTACTGTTCACTAACTTGGGAAGGGTGTGTTGGGAAAGTTACTTTATTTACGAAAAGTTTGTAAGCGCCTAAGTACCTCATTGCTTTCTCTCTATTTTGCAACAGAAGTACCCAGTTTGATTTTGATTTCCCACCAGGCAGTGTTATAAGGAGTGGTACTTGGCTTTCAAACCTTCTTTTAAGGGGAAAGAAGCGGCGAAAGAGATATGTCACATGGGAGCCAAAAAGTGTTACATGCAGTTTATTCCAGGACCAGATTAACAGTGGCTAGCTAACGTTAGTGTTGAGTTTAAGAAAATATAGTGTACATGTTGTGATTATTACGATTAATTCAGCTGTACACATTGTATTGTTCCTGCCGCTGTAATACCAAACTTTCCCCATGTTAACTTGCTCAGAATGGGTTGTCATGACAAACCAAATAAGGAAGTATGAGCCCCTAGAGGTAGTGGGTGGTTGTGTGTGACAGAGAAATAAGGAGAGGCAGCCCTAGGAAACTCACCTCTCAGGCAAACACCAGCTCCATGTTTTTTTTTTCTTTTAGAAGGGGAAGGAAGTTTTTTTCCCCCTCTTCGTGTGTGTGTGTGTGTAGCCATCATAAGTTAATATTGTGCATTATGCATATGTCACGAAAGGGCCTGTGTTCCAAAACACCGTAAGATCACGTAGAGGTTAAGGGAATGCAAAGCTTGCTGGTAGGGTAGTAATAACCAAGACTGCAGAACAGAATGCTCTTGTAGATAAAACGGAGGTTTTTAAGACATAAATAGTAACTGACAGTCCTGTCACATCCAGCAGGTTCCATTTACACGGTTACATGTCAGTGCTTAAACATCTGTAAGCTTTGAGGGAGACATTTTGTGTGCAAACCTAGTCCAGTGATCATGCACAAAGTTTGCAGAAACATTTTGTTGTCCAAAGTCGGTAGTTCTCATTCTTTAAGAAATGATGGTGCTGTTTTTCCTGTTCAAGAATTGGAAGGGATAGTGTATTTGTTCTTGCACAGTGTTTGCAAATTTCTGCAGTAACAAATGATCAAAGTATAGACCGTCAAAAGTGTGTTGAGTGTGAAATAGAAATAAGTTACGCTTTAGGTGTGTTCTGATTTAGTGCCGGTGCCTTGTTTTGTAAACGAGTACATGGAGTGTCATCTCACAGTTAAGTGATCTAGGAGTAACTGAACATTGGTGTAGGGGTGTGGTTTCCGAGCATGTAGGAAGCATGTCCCTTGTTGCACTTCAGTGTTTTGACATTCCATTGCAGTCAGATTGTGACAGAACTAGTTTTGTAACACAGACTAGTATGCTATTGCACCATTTTATGTTTCTGAATATTTAAGTTGCTGCTTTGCTTTGCAAGAAGAACTAGTTTGTAATGACCGCATAACAATGCCAGTGATGTCTTTATACTCTGCTTTCTTTTCATCCTTTCTAAACTCATTCCTGAATCTTTATAAGCTGGTTTTCTCTGACTTTTTTCAAAGAAAAGCATTTTCCTTGTGTGTAATTATGACATTTTATATGACTTTTTGTTTCCCCGTCTTGTGTTTGCTTTTGCATTTTGTTTAGAAGTAGTAGTTATTAGCCTTGGTCTCCTCCAGTTTGTGTTGGTTTTCTAGCTTCCAGGTGCCATTTAGGGCTTGCTCTGGAGGAAATGCATCTCCAGTACATCATATGACCATCCTCTGTTAAGTTCTGTAAGTTAATGTTGGCCTCAGGTAAGCTGCCTTGTGCAGGGTAAACTGTGCAGTGGTGTGACGAGCATATGTGATGCATACCTGGCACGGTCTTTGCTTGGTTCAGTGACCATAGATTCCCCTAAAGTAATATGGCTGCTGTCTATATGCTTCTTTGAAAGGGGAGCACTGTTTTCACTGAAGTGTTTACCCAAAATGTGTGATTTTTGTTTGTTTATTCCAGCTCAATGAAATTCCTCTGCAGCTGTACAATCCTATTTTGTTGCCAGTTTCTGGATGCACTTATTTTGCAGCATGTGTATACTGTCTTGTAGGTTTAATCTCTGTTTGTATGAAAGTAAAATTTTCCCTTCTATTTTAAAATGTTTGGCTTAAATTATTAAACTGTATCCAGTTATTCTTTTGTTAGTATGGATTATTTGTTTATATAGTTTACTTTGCAGTTTGCAGTAAAAGTATCAACTGTGCTAAAATGCATTCTTTTATTCATTTTCATTTTATGCTCTCATGTAACTTGGTTTGACTGAATCCAGCTCACTTAATCTGCAGTAAATAATAATGGCTGGTGCTGTCAAAACAATAAACTGAAAGCAAATGTGCAGTTCTGTCTTGGGCCTCTCTGCTATCCTGGCAAGTAGACTGTAAGTCTTCAGAATGTGTGCAAGCATTAATATGTGGGTATATAGCAGAGTTTTGTATTAGAAGTACCGTATTCACTGAAAATACTGAATATACCAGAAAGTTATATGAAATGTGTATATCTAGGCTAGATCCCACACTATGAACGTGCAATTTCTCTTAATGCTAGTAGCCACGTTTTTAATGAAACATTACATTATACTTTCTGCAGTCTACTTACATTTTGGCGAAAGACATTTAGGAGCTAGTGCATTGCTTTGTAGAAAAGAGCTTGTATGAATACTTTGGAAGCTACGTTTCTTCTTTTGAAATATGTTTGTGACTACTTTCCTACACCTTCTGTGCAAGATGTGACCTTGATATGGTATTAAGACTCCAGAGCTAGTTGTCTGCTTTTTAACTACTTTGCATGTTGCATATATGCTTCTTGGAATCATTGCAAGCTTGTGCACTTTACTCCTTAATCACATTTTGTGATGGGTTAATTCTTTTTTGTTATTTGGCATCTTCAGTACTTTCAGGCCCTCCCTCTTTTGCCTGCATGCTGCATATATGCTTCTTGGAATCATTGCAAGCTTGTACACTTTACTCCATAATCACATTTTGTGATGGGTTCATTCTTTTTGTGTTATAGGTTCATAGGTTAGTACTAAGCTAACTGCTCTTGTGAGCCATTTTAAGCCTAGCCAGTTATCCCTTGTGAGACTCGAACCCTGCACCTTGTGTTTGTAAGGCAAACACCTTAACCATTAGGCTACCCTCCCTCCCTTATTTGGCATCTTCAGTACTTTCAGCCCCTCCCTCTTTTGCCTGCATGCTAAGTTTTCTATAATTGCTCCCATATGGTGAGAAGTGTTAGTTGTTTTTCTACCTGTGGAAATAATAACGCCATGAATGTGTAAGTTAGTGGATATCTGTAGTTGTGCAGTATTTGTTGCTATTCCCTATTCAACTGATATCACACCTTTCTTCTGTCTGTAGTTGTGCAGTATTTGTTGCTATTCCCTATTCAACTGATATCACACCTTTCTTCTGTCTGCTCCTCCCCTTTACAAGCTCCACTTTGGTTCAAATTTTTAGTGAGTTAGTGAATTCTAATGATTAGCAGTCTTTCCAGTGAACTTCTGCAGTCTGAAGTTACTGTTCCTTCTGAGATTGCACCCTCCCAACTAAATGTTCTACTGAGAGATTATTATGTCCGTCCTCTACTTAAACAGATGCAGTTTCTCCAACTGCCTTTGTGAGCTGTAACTTGTGTTCGCAGTTCAGATATGGCCTTTTTTCAATCTAAAGGCCGTACCTATTTATTTTTTTGGCATTAGAGATTGCCTCTGACTGTGTAAATAAGTCCCTGTTTTCTGTAGCCAGTCCAGTACTTCACTGGATCACGGTTGGTGCCTCATCACATTCTCCATATTCCTACAGATGCCTCTTGTTTTAAATGTTGAGTGGTCAGGAATGGTTTCTGTTATGACTTTGGCAGTTACAAACTGGGGATGAGCCTTTTTCCCTACATGTTTCCAGTCAGAAGTTTATTAAGTCTTAATAAGCTACTTTTTGGGGCACTTTAGCTCAGAGGTTTTTATTTACGTTTTTGTCACCAGGTTAGTCAGTTAATCACAGCATGACCAGTTGTAGGCTTAGCCCAGGTTACATTAAAAGTAGTAGCAAGAAAACTTTAACTAATACAACCAACAGTGAAAGATGGAGGTAATGCAGGCTGCCCCCCCCCCCAAAAAAAAAAAAAAAAGATTCTGACATTGCATGACTGACTCAGGGTAGAGGGCTGTATTAGCAGTTAACAGGCTGCACATTAATAGAGACCCTAAAGCATATTTGCATCCCATAGACCAGACCAAGCAAGACAAATCTAATGTGGGTTAGTGATGTGTCCATGTAGACAGTCATATGAGCAGGCTTTCTGGAGAGCCCGAGTCCTAAGTGAATGGTAATCTGGTATGTGGGAGTAAGCAACCTCACTTAATAACCTACTTTATGCTGAAGCTGTAGAATTGGGATGCACTGTCAGTGAGAATTTTCATCCTCTGTAGAAAAAAATACTAACTTCAGTCTAGGTTTGAAATTTATCTTTTTGAGACTGAAGTATACAGTAGCTTGACTGAGGAGGGGATCGAGAAAGTACAGCTGCATATGCTGTTTACTGATTAAGAGGGCATTCAGCTTGGAGCGGAGTTTAGGCTAAGTGGCTTAGAGAACTTTTTTCACTTGCTGTGTTCCATTGTAAGAAACTAATGAAATATTAATCTGCATATGTGTATGAGTATATGTGTGTGTGTGTGTGTATATATATATATATATATATATATATATATATATATATATGTATATATATAATATGTAATGTGTGCATGTGCGTACACACTTTACTTCTGGAATACACAGTGACCTGCCCAAAGGCCAAACTTTCAAAATTGGATAACTAGAAAACAAAACTGCATTTTAGCAGGATGAAGACCTCTGCCATATTTCCAGACCCTGTATATCTCTAAATGTATTAACTGAAATTACACAACGGTGGGATTAAAGAGAAACTTAACTTCACTTTCCTATGAACTTGCTGTTAAGAAATAAAAAGATTTCCAACATAATGGGAATATGAAGATACCAAAGGTTCCCTTTTCATCAAAACTTTACTCCAACAGCTGTGAATAACTTTTATGATAGCACGCGCGCACGCACAACACTGGTGGCATTGACCATAGTTATAAGATGAGAGAAGGAAAAGGGTTACTTTGTTCTAGACAAAATGTCTGTAGATATCTGGTCACCTTAACCTGATTTTTTTTAATGCAATGTAGTAAAACAGTTACTGCCAAGCTCTCGTAGCTCAAAAGACAAAACTGAAGTGCCACATTGTCCGTGTATCTCATTTGCTATGAGCTGGTGCATGCTGATCAGAATGCTCCTCTTTTAGATTATCTGATTTTTGGAATTTGACTACACTACCAGCCCCGCAATTTGTGAAATGTGTATTTTTCTTAATTTTGTTAGTGCTAGCTGTGCACTTACATTTTGTTTTTAAATAATCTTGCATGGAAATTGTTTTGCTCATCCCCTCCCTTGAGAGTTGTGGGGACTGTGCTGTTTCTAGGCATCTGATTACTTTAGACCATTAAACAAGTCTTGATTTTATAGGCCAGTGTTGCGCTCTTGAGCTTTTCAGGATTGTTGTAGTTTGCTTTAAGTTGTGATTGTGTGGTGCTGTGCTTTGCACTGCAGTGCAGCACTGAGCACTATATATATATATATATATATATATCTATAATATGTAGGTGAATTTTTTTTTTTTTTTTTTTTTTGTAGCTGTACACTACTTGCCTTCACTAAATTTAATTGGTAGTCTCTTCTCTCGTTAAGTACAAGCCTGTCTTAGTTGCTGCTCATTGAGCTGCAAGGTGCTGGCAGCTGATCTTAATGCTAGTTCACAGCCTAGCAAAATGCAACTGCAGCAGCGTCCTGTTAAGTCGTGCATTATTAGCTGTTGAAGCTGCCACAGTGTTTACTGCTACTGTGCAGTTTTAAGGTTGATCTCTTAAGTTTATTCTTGTGGCTTTATTTTTCAGTACTGCCATTGCTGTTACTTTGCAGTCTTGTACAGTCTGTAGGTACAAGATTTCTTCATCTCTAATGAAATTTGACTATTATCCTTGCAAGACCTCAACCCACCTGGCTTGTGTACCTGCTGTTGCCAGCTTTATAGTACTTGCAGCTATTGTAGGAACTGAATAATGCTCAGTCAATGAGATATTAATGTACACAATCCATATACCTCTGGCAGGTTATACAACACGGAAGTAGCAGTCTCATTGAAAATTATTATCTGTGAGTACATCACAACACCCGCATCTCTGCTGGAGCATTCCAAATCGACATATACTAAAGCTGTTAAATTCACTTCTCAGGCTTCCTAGAAGTGTGAAAGAAGAGTCTCTGCAGAAATATACTACTACAACATTGCCACCCTCAAACATAGTTTATAGCCTGTACCCTGGTGACTCATTTCTGTCTACTACCAGTAAGTAAATGAGTGTCAGCAGAAGTATTCTTATTGGTGATTCAATTGTTTGGCACATTGACACCATACCTATGAGGCTGGACAAAGGACAGTGTAACAGTTGGTCTCTGATAATGATACAAAGGTTCATCAGTAACTTACACAAAGCTTATATAAATATGAGCAGTTGGAAACACATGCAAATGTCAGTGTCTAGTAGCACTTATAGGTTCATAGGTTTATACTAGGCTATCTGCCCTAAGGCATTTATAAGCCTAGCCCAAATTTTTGTGGCTTACGCCACCCCTTATATGAAAAAATACTGTGCCCATTAGTTTGTTGTGCCTCTGTCCAGCAGTGACACAGAGATGATTCTAAACCTACGATCTCCCATCCACAGGTCTAGATTTCTCTTGAACAGAGTCAGCGAGGTGCTCTGCCTCACATGGACCGGGATTTTATTCCACAGCATAGGGAGTCTCTGAGTGATAAATCTATCCCTCCAGCACGCCCTATTTATATCCGTGCTAAGGTTTAAGTCGCTTGCTCTAGTGGTTTTGGTGGATTTGGATTTTTGAGGTGGAGCATGTCCATTAATTCGGGTTGGACATGGCCTTGTATGTCAGGCACATGTCACCTCTGAGCAGACTGTATGCGACTGAGTAGAGCTGGAGTTTCTTCAATCTGGCAGCATATGACAGATTTTGGAGTCCCTTTATCCTTTTGGTGAGGAACTTTTGGGGTCTCTCCAATTGCTGCAGATGTCGGGTGAGATGCATCCCGAATGGGGCATTGTACTCGATCATTGGTCTGATAAGTGAAGAGTACAGGGGAACAATGACCTCACTAGATCTGGATGTGAATCCCTTCATGATCAGGTGGGCAATGTAGAAGGTCTTTCTAACCACTTTAGCAATGTGAGTGTCAAAAGAAAGGCCACTGTCAACCTGGGTCCCTGATAACCTCTTCTGTGCTTAGTAGATTGCCACCTGTATGGTAGCTTGGGGTTACCTTGTTTTTCCCGAAGGGTATGACTATACATTTTTTGGCGTTTAACTTCAGGCCATGGCTCTGGCACCAGCTATCTGTTTCGTGAGTCCCTTCTGAAGGATATCCGTGTCCGATGCACTTTCCACTATGGCGCCCAGTTTGCAGTCGTCTGCAAACTTTGTCAGCCAAAGTCCTCCCATGCTGGCCTGTACTTCTGAGAAGTAGATGCCAAACAATAGGGGCCAAGGACCGAGCCCTGTGGGACACCACTTGTGACCGGCTTGGAGTCTGACACAGCGCCAGCAACTCTAACCCTGTGGGTTCTGTCCTTAAGCCAGTTTGCAACCCATCTTGTGACATATGGGTTTACATTTAAGCTGGTAAGTTTTTCCACAATACCAGTGGGGTATTGTGTAAAGCCTTGCAAGGTCAAGGTAGGCTGTATGGACTGCCTTTCCTCATCAATGGCCTTGGTGACTGTTTGAAGAAGTCGACCAAGTTCAAAAGGCATGATCTTCCCTTGACAAAGCCAAACTGGGTCGGGTCCAATGTCTGCAAGTCCCCTATATCTTTGTTTATGAGCTCCATTATGATCCTCTCCATAGCTTTGCAGACTAGACTTGTTAAGCTTATGGGGCGGTAATTACCAGGGTCCGTAGAGGCGCCGCCTTTGTGGAGTGGGACCACAGTTGCCGTACGCCACTCCTTGGGCACGTATCCTGTGGTAAGGCTGAGATTAAACAGCTGCCTTATGTGCGGGGTTAATTCCTCATTTAGCTCGTGTAGCATAACAGCCGGGGACACCATCCGGTCCCATTGATGCTGTGTTTTTAGCTTTAGAGAGAGCAGCTTTCACCTGCGCATTTGAGATGTCCGGGAGGCTACACTCGACTGGGATAGTTATCTCTCCTTTAGGGGGGGGAGGGGGGTGAAGTTTGCACTGAACCTGTCGAAACTAAAGAACATGCAGAGACATGTTGGATCTTGGTATGTGTGTGTGTATCAAATGTAGAAAAGATGGTGAAATCCTAATTTCACTTGGAACAATGCCCAAGTACAAAGAAAAGATAATTGGCTTTAGCAATTAGTTTAAGAATTTTGGTGCCTTTCGGGGGGTGGGGGGTGGAGTAGAGTTCAGCATGTCAGCCTGGGGGAAGATGGACCAAATTGCCTTGCAAGGGATGGCCTGCACCTCTCATTCATTGGCTTTTGATTACTGGAAAAGCTGTTGTTGCCCCCATAGTGTCTCAGGCAAAAAAGTGGCTACTTGACATGCTAACAGAGCAGATAGAACTGGAATATGCTGTAGTTAACTATAGTTTAATGTTTACCATGCATTTAGGCCTGTGAGTTTTTTTTTGTTTTGTTTTTTTTGGGGGGGGGGGGATGATATATTTTAAAGCCTGCTATAGAGCACCTTCCATGTCGTCCACAGTTGACCATGAGAGTCCTAAATGTACTTGTTAAACCACCCGTAACAAAAATTACTTTTCTGAATAGGTGTTTTGTAACTATCCATCGATAGACTGGTGCACCTAGTCCTTAAAAGTTGGTCACGGCCAAAGATTCTTGGAATTGATGAAGTATTATTTCCTCGAATGAATAGTAATCCAGCCCACATGGAGGGCAGAACATTGTAGATGCCATCTTGTAGTATTGCCATCCCTGGTTAAATCTGACCACAAATCAGTGACCTTCTCATTTAACGTCTGAAATATCCCTGCAGTAAACAGTTCTGAATTTAAGGACTTCACAAAGCTTAAGGAGGTTTGACCACTTGAAGAGCTCTCAAGTTACTTACAACACTAGTCCCTATGTAATTTCAACCGCTTATACATTGGAGTTCTACGCAGTAGTACAAAAAGTGTATCAATGTGGTATTCCCCTGTAGAACCTAAAATAACAGGAATTTAAAAACTAACCACCTTGGGGGCCTAACCGTATAAATAAGCCCTATAACAAAATATGTCTGTGTGTGTATAGGAGGGCTTCCAAGTACTACAGACCCTGGGATCTATGTATCGATGAGCCTAATGTGTCGAATTTGGAAATCGATGGAATGTATTGTACATCGCTTCATTAACTGTGACATCAAAACCTCATTCAACTAATTCCTTGAGGCTGATTTTGCTGAGGGGAAGTAATGGTTATTTAATTTAGTTAATGTTTGCAGGAACATTACACAGGTGGTGTCTTGTGGTCACTTGGTCCACATAGCCTACTTGTATCTGGCCAAGGCATTTGACACCATCCTCCTTAATGATATTGTGAATAAACTAAGATCTCTAAATGTAGCTCTTATTTGGTACAGTAGAGAGCACACTGGCTGAACGATAGAACCCACATAATCAAGGTGGCAGATGCCATTCAGGAATTTATGAAAGTGACTAGTGGTGCACTTTGGCGTGTAGTGCCAAGAATCCCACCTTTTCAGCATAATGGTAATCATTCCAAACTCAAACATTCCCAGTAAGTAAAGGCAAGATGCAATTAAAATGTACTTCTCCAACTTCCAAACCACAGCCCAGGACCTGTGGTCGGCTAAGTTTACCAAAGACTAAACAGAATACCCTTGTCCAATCCCTTCTGAATGTGGAACCCCTACAACCAGGATTTATGCTTAGAAACTAGTGGTGTACTGAAAGAACTAAAGCAAAAAAGTGCAGTATTGTCGCATTTGGTAAACTGTCCTCTAGCATTTGCTACTTATCCAGCACCCCACTCAAGACTGACACGATTGTAAGGGATCTTGGCACCTTGGTCGACAGCTTCCTCTCCTTTGACTGTAGTGTAGCATCAGTAGTCAAGAAATCCTTTTATCTAGCATAGCTGAACTTTTATTTGGCCTGGATGAGATGCCTACAGATACTATTCCTCTGTACTTTGCTCTTATTAGCCCAATTATAAAGTGCGGTGCACCATTTATAATGTACCTATCCAGGCACATCACTTGGCTAGAAAGACCACAGAGGTTCCCAGTAAAAGATTAGTTGTGTACAGACCCTCCCTTTTGCTGTCAAGATGGGTTTGAAGCTCTTTCCCTGCACTTTGTTTATAGACGAAAGGCTATGTTTTGCATTCATTGCCATTAAGGACTTTGCCTTTTCTTGAGTTTTGTATCTTCTCAACATACTGCAGTTCAACCGTTACAAAATGAGCTCGCAAAAGAAGCTGACAGCTTCTCCCTTGATGGATCTATTTCAAGATTGAAGGTGTGTAATACTGGAAATGTATTAGAATATCTATTGATAGTAACTTCTTTGAATAGCACTTTAGAAATGTAATAACAGAACTCCCCAAGAAGATTAGAGCTGTAACTAGACCACATCCTGCTGTTAACAGCAAGACAGAAAATGGCTGAAGCATCACTGTTATGAGTCTGTGGAATTTCTTCCAGTGGAAATCGAACCAGTCTACATCAAGGTGGTAAATTTACCACAAAGCAAAGTACATAAAAGTAATACTCCTTCATAAGCTGTTCTACTCCAAACTGTGTCCTGACCTTGTACCCATACTAAACTGATGTTAATGATATGAGATTGCAATTATTTTGATAGGTTACACCACCAACTATTCACAGCACTTTTGCAGACCTACAAAAACAACACTACCAGAATGCAGGACCATAACTGATAACCAAATGAAAACTACACAATGTGGATAACTCCACAGAGCCAACAAAGCTGTCACCAATTACAGAATGTAATATGTTTAATACGGTGAAGCACCAGTAATATAAAATAATTACAGTTTAGCGCTTTCATCCAAACAGCAAATTTTTGGTTTACAAAAAAGTTAATTAGAAAACTGTTCTTGGCAATTTTTTAAATTGAAAAAGACACATGTGAATTTCAGTTACACAACCAAAATTTTCAGTTTGTTTACAAAATTTCATGAGGTATAAATACAAAACAAAAAACTTTGACCACAATATAAATGTGAAAAATATTTAGTCTTGAGCAGTGCTGTTATGCAAAATCCTGCATTCATAATTTTAGCAACAACACTGCTAATTGTAGATTTAGGTTGTACATACTGAGTGATTTTTTTAAATCCAGACACGCATCATTGCACATGCACATATTCTACACCTTCCAGACATTGTTCATGCATTTTTAAGGACTTTTAAGACATTTTGTTTCACAGGTAGCGCATAAAGCTCCAGATGGTATGTATTGCATACATTTACATTGTGGTCTAATTTTTTTTGATTTTTTGGATGTATTTATATTTCTATATATATAAAAAAACAATAAGAGAATCCACAACAGTAGTCTAGATGTTTTCTGGACTAAGAAAACTAATTTATTAAACAAAGGTTACTAATTACATCATTCATCAAATAATTTAGATACACTCTTTTTGAAAATTAATTCTTTTAAGACTTATTCATAAAACATCTTATCCAGTGTCAATGTAGAAATTGTAATGAATTGCCCCTCCATAATATTCTTTTTCATATTTTTGGATCATTACTTGTTAAAATAAATATGAATTAATAAACTTCTGTTTATAATAAATTCTTGAATCAAAACAAAATTCTCCCTCCTTTTTAGTTAAATATCCAAGTAATCCTATTCAATTCATATTTATACTTAAATCAGATGAGTTATCCAAATATTGAAAAAATATTCCTAATTTGGCAAGCTTCCCATATAAAAATAAATCATCCAAATATCTAGCATAAAACAGTGTTTTGGAGCTCCCATGGCAGTTCCAGAGTTTTGATGGAAATATCCACCATCAGAATAGAATTATTTGATGTATGATGTTTTGGTAACATTTGTTAAGTTTGTATTCTTAGTCCATGAAAAGATGTGGAAAGTATTTATTTATACCTCACTTTATGACTTTGATAGTTTTGAAATTTTGTGAAACACTTTTTGGGAACTTTTATATTTTTTACTACTTGTGTATTGCATTTGTATGTGCTGTTTCGGTTCAAATTGCCAAAATAAGTTTCTACTAAATGTTTTTATCAAAATCTTATAATAATTTTCTTTTGCTATTCATGCCTATGTAAATTAGTAATATGCCTTTAAGGCCACCATGTTGCTTGTGGAGTTCTATTAACACGTTACATATGGTTGCTCTGTTTTACATTTCTGAAGAAATCAGTTTAATGCTTGGATGAAAGTGCTAAACTCTAATTTATTTTATGTTACTGGTGTGTTGCCTTATTAATCGTACTACATTCTGTCATTGGTGATTGCTTTGTGGGCCCTGTTTATCCATTTTGTGCAGTTTGGTTATCACAACCGCAGACCTGTTTCAATAGTACCATCTGATTAGTAATTTAGCAAGATGTACAAATGTATACAGCAAAATGGAAATTTAAAGTAATTAACATCTCTACTTATAGATGGCATACTGTGCAAATATGTAATGTTAATACATGTGCATGCCACTCTGGTCGTTCTTGCAAATGGTCCATTGAGATTGGTGCACTACCCTGGTAAACAAATTTTCTCTTACCCTTACCTCCAGTATATTGGTATAAGAGATGTGGTAACCTCTAGTACGCAAACTGCATCTGAATCATGTGGCGGTTACACAGTTAGTAGCTTAGCATCTACATCTACTCTGTAACATCCAGTAGAACAATTTGGAGGGACGGGTATATCTTGCAGGGGATACTGCAACATACTCCCCATCCACATAAAACAAGTTCATTCCTGTTCATATTCAAGCACAACTTGGATCTATGGATTGGATATGGAAAACTTACCCTTGGATTACTACTGATGGACAGAGGTAGCTCCTAAATGTTTTATCCCATGAATAGGCCCCCTCATTATCTGTGGTATGATTCTGGTTATTCTCATTAAAGGTGAAATAATTTTATCAACCGTGTGAGGTCTCTAACAAATGGGGAAAAGTTATTTCAAGCACAAAAGGGGAAATTTTAGCCTGCAAGGACAGCTAGACTAGTATTTGCCTATGATATTTCTTCAAAGTTCAACGTAAACCAGCCTTTAATTCCTCATCCACTATAGCTGCAAAAGCTAAAAACTATTTTCTTTTCACCGTTGTATAATGTATACTATAAAGATTCAATCTTTTGTCTATCTTTATGTAAATAAGTTTTTAACACATTTTATTTTTTAGTGAAATGTCTGAACTGACTCTCAATTGATGCAGTATCAGTAAGTGATGAGAAACAAAAGATTAAACTGTATTGTATAAAGGATCTTCTATAATGGCCACAAAAAGGGCTTCTAGAACCTTTGGTTCTTTACTATCAACTGTACTTGTATTATTATTCTCATTTTTCTTAAGACCTTAACTTCTTTTATTTGAAACTTAAATATGGGTTAATTGCATGCAATTTATACCAAGATCCATAATCTGTTTAGCAGTTTCTAGTTCCCCCCCCATCATCATCCTTTAATACTGGATATAGGTGTTTACTAAGCTAACAACCACAAGGGCCTTTTTAAGCCTAGCCATGCATCCCAAATCTCTGACAAGTTCTGATACTCTTGATAAGTGTAAGCAGGGGCTTGGGAGATGAAACCTTTACAAGCAGGGCCTAGGAGGTGAAACATTTACAGGTTGCCTGTGTCCATTAGAGACGTAGGTGCCAAACCAGGGATGAATATACTGTTCCCCATCCAGTTGTCCAATTTGCACTTGAATTTGATTAGGGAGGAACTCTGCTTCACATTGATGGGGAGCCTGTTCCAGAGACCGGGTAGTCTGTAGGATACATACCTGTCTTTCCAGCAGGTCTTATATGACAGGCAATGTTTAAGTCTTTAGAACGGGTAATTCTGCCGCTGTTTTTTTTTTTTTTTTTTTTTTTTTTTTTGTGGATATACAGGAGGCCCATCAAGAGTGGGGTCTGACAATGCCCTGTATACAGGGGTGGCTCGTGCTATAGGACTGCAGCCCTCCCACCTAGAAACAAAATAAATAAAAACGTGAAACATAAAATTAAAAAATATATATATTTTACGAGTCCCGGAACTTCCGCACATGCGTGGACACACTCAGACTGCCCTGCAGATGCCCAGGAATCTGTGTGGTAGACTGCACAGAAGAGAGGAGCTCCGGACTGCTTTATCCACAGACAGGAACAATCAGGAGAGAGGTGAGGTTAAGCTCTCACAGGGATTCAAGCGTAAGACTGATCAGGAGAGAGGTAAGTTGAGTTTAAGCTCTTGCAGGGAAGCGTTGGATTCGAGCGTGGGTTTGGAGTTTTGCTGCTTCATGGATTCGAGCGTGGGTTTGGAGTTTGTCTTGTGGATTCCGGGTCCGGACACATTTACAGGTAGTGGGTTTGGAGTTTAAGGTGTGTGTGTGTGAAATGCCCCATTTAACACAGTGGTGGGTAGAGATACTCAGGCTTGAACCCTGTACCTTGGAAGCAGGTAGCAAGGACCTGAATTCCCTACCCACCACTGTTTGTAAAAAATTGCAGATTTTTGCCTCGTATTTGTTCTGCTCCTCAAAATCTATCTTCATTTTTCCTTGCAAAGGTCTGTAGTGCAGTGGTGCACTGGTAGCATTGTTGCCTGACAGCTACAGGTTCTCTGGTTTGATTCTTGGCTGGGGTGGCTTCTGTGTGGAATCTGCATGTCCTCCCATATCTTACAAAGATGTGTCTGGAGTGTTTCTCCCTGCTCCTGCTGAAAATTGACTTTGTTTTGTTCCAAGTCAGACTAGCTTCCTGGTTAACAAATGTTTAAAAATAACAGGCATTTGAATTATAGACTTCATATTCTTCAGAAAGTACATGGTAGCACAACCTTTTATTCTAGCAATTGTCTAAGTTTATAACATGGATATTTGAAATATGCCCATATTTTTGAGACTGTATTCCCCCATTATTGGCCTCGTCCATGTGTTTTTTTACTAAGGTTGAGAGCTGTGGTGAGAACTGAATTCACTGAATGTTTGGGGGCTGTATTCCCCCCGTTACTGGCTTTGTCCACATGTTTTTGTGCTAAGAGGTTGAGAGCTATGGTGAGAACTGAATTCACTGAATGTTTGGCAGCTGTATTCCCACATTATTGGCTTTTTCAGGTCTTTTTTGCTAAGAGGTCGACTGCTATGGTGAGAACTGAATTCACTAAATGGTAGCCATTTACATTTGTCTTCCTCTGTTTCACAAAACAGCTGATTTGGAATAGTGGTATGTTTCTCTGACTGTTTTGCACAGGGTCCCCTGGGTTCAAGACGTGGCAGTGAAATGTATGGTAACACAGCATTTTATTCTAGCAACGTTCCAACATTATACAAGCAATGTTTAAAATGCCCCCCCCCTCCCCCCAATAATTTTTGGCTTTTTCCAGATTTCTTATGCTGCAAAGTTCAGAGATTCTGCTGAGTGTTGAGCTGATTTTACAAGGAGCTGAGAGCTGCAGGGGAACAAAAGTTTAGTGCTGCTTATGCTAAGTCTGCTTGCATTGTTAATAGCACAACAGGTAGTGTACTTGCTTTTGATGCAGAAGGCTGTGGGTTCTACTCCCACAGTAGGTAGATGCATTGCTGATACTGTACTGTGTTGTAAAGGGGGTGGATGCTGCAGTCCTTTTTGGCAAAGATACCTAGTAACTATGAACCTGTTATCAGTTTGCCATCCATTCCCTATTGTGGTATTACTAGCTTATCATTTTTTTTATTGCATGCAACATAGGCAATTTATTCTTCAAGGGCAACAGGCACTTTATTTGTAGATGAAACCATGACATATAAAGTTGTTTGCTAGCAGCAACCTCTTATTAGTTACAGATTTCTTTAATGTGGATTTTACTACTTCAGAGATTGTGCATATTTACTGATACTGGTGGACTGTAGAAGGTTGAGTAGACTTTTTTTATGATGGAAATGTTCTGAATTGGGCAGTTTTGTCATTGGTGCATGCATTTTGTTTCATTGTTTACTGGAAAAATGTTCAAAACAAATTTAAAATGCCCTCTAAGAACTGTATTGTATATATTCCTTTTACAATCAGGAAGGTGCATCAAAGAGCATGTGTATGTTTTGTGTTCAAGGGGCCTATGATTTTGAAAACAGCCCAAAGTTAATCGTTATCTGCCACTGGCAAAATGTATTTTCTTTAAATGTGGGTTTCAATGCTGTTTCAATGCATGTGAGTTTCAAGGGCAGAGAAGTTTTAATAAGTATATTTTCATTGTGAGACTGCATTGCTTTAACTGATATCTATTGGGGTTTGTGCTGTAAAATGCAAAATAAAACTTTCAAATGAAGTCTAAATCATCACAGAAGTAAAGCAGTATGCACATTACAGTGTTTTATGGTAAATGGGGCAAAATAAACAAGGAATGAGACATTGGAATGGCTGCAGGGGGGAGGCTCCATTCGACCATGATTTTGTGAGGGGGGGGGATGGTAGCAAACTCAGACAGCCCTGGTTGAACTATACCTCTCAGTTGTCCATATTTTTGCAGAATGAATAGATATTTGCTTCTTATTTTTGGTTTGTTCCTCATAAAAAGTTTGGTTTTCTAGCAAATCATTTAGGAATGAAGTTACTAAATGACAGACATAGAGTTTCAGACGTCATAACCTTCAGAAAAATGCATGCTAAAGCAAGACCTGTTATTCTATCAACTGTCTAAAGTTTATACAAGAACAATTTTTAGTAGTTTGTATGTTCCCCCAATATATTTGGCCTTGTCCAGATTTCCTGCATTAAGAGGTTGAGAGGTATGTGCAAATTGCTTTGTAGAATTAGGAATATCCAAACCTCTCAATTGTCCCCAATTTTGGCTCAAAATGTTGCTCTACCCTAATAATCCCTCCTCAAAATGGCAATTTTGGAAGAAAACGTGGAGGGTTTACAATTGTATATAACTGTAATGATCACAATTATAGATTACTTTTATTTCAGAAATGCATGTAGATGCTCTTAGTTAGCTGCTTCAGTTAAGTGTTAATATTAAAAAGGTGTCCCTTCTTTGACAGGTTCCCAGCTGTATTGTGTGGCAACTGTATATTTTTGCATCACATTTTTGGTCTGTTTTTCTTGTGGTTTTCTGGCAAATTAGTGGCAAGTCATTAAAGATTGAAGTTGGAAAATAATGGCAGACATTTGAGTTTCAGATTTCGTACCCTTCAGAAAATTCGTACTAATGCAAGACCTACTACTGTTCTATTATCTAAGTTTATAAGAGCAATATTTAAAAATTGTCCTTATTTTTGGGCCTGTGTCCCACTTCTAGTTCTATGTATGGCTTTGTCCAGATTTCTTGCTCTGAAGTTGAGAGATGTGAGTGTCAGAGCCATTACAGTCCGCCAGAGACTTTTTAAATTGTGACATACTTGTTGCACCCCACTCCCCATTGTAGTGTCTCTGGATGTGTCCAAGGAAGGCAAGGAGCAGCTATGCAGTGTAAGTGTGCAGAGTATTCCCCATCCAAGGTAGACCACAAGTACGACCGTGGCTTTTCATCTGTCCTTGATTTTGCAGAATGTTCTGGTTTTCTGTCATATTTTTATACTGTTGATTTTATGCTTCTTATTATTCAGGAAATGCATGCTGTTACAGTGCCCTGTTGCTCTGTTTAAATAGCAATGATTTAATAACCATCAGGTAAGCTTGTCAGAGATTGTAAGATGCAAGTAAGCTTTAATAAGTATACTGTTAAAGAATTACCAGCATTGAAAGCCTTTTTGTTGCTATGCAGAGAATATTTACATAACTAGATAATGTATAAGCCGTGGGTATTGAAATGCATATGACAGTATTTGTAATAAGGACAGGATTACAGTATTTTCAGAAGCTCATTACATTTGTTGGAGACGTGCAGTCTTCTTTGCAGGCTTTACCCGTAAACTAAACAGAATGCTAATCTATCCTGTGTGGTCCATAACTTGTGCAGGAATCCTTTAAGCAATTTATCTTGAGCTTGTTTCTTGTTTTGCTTTTCATTTTTTACTTGTTTCATGGGGAAGACATGATCGAAGTAGATAGTTGTGTCAGGCAGCAGGGTCTTTTCTGGATAAGAAACAATGTTTATCACAGAGATTGCTACTTTCAGCATGTTACTTGGTAATTTTATAAAGCTGAATATAAATTATAATTAGAACTGCAGTGCAAGGAGTAGTGGTTTGAGTTGAGTGCAGCTTGTTTTTTTATACTTGATTTTGACTGGCATTCCAGTAATGTATTTAAAAAAACAATTTTTTTTTCATGCCTCACAACCTGTTTCCATCTGGATATTAAGTAAGCTGTCATGTAGCCAATGCATTGAAATATTTTTTTCTTCTACACTTCATTTTGTCTTGATTGGACTCTCGTAATGACTGTTTGACACCCAGGGCAATGTATTTAAAGTTCCAGTTGTTGTGGTTTTGAGCATAGCCCCACCCCTTTGTAGTTGGCCCCACCCCTCCCATTGGCCCCACCCATTCAGCTGCCTCCTGCAGCTAGGGTTGCCACCTTTTCAAATGGTCAAATTGGGACATTTTCGGGGCACACATCAGATTTTACAGACAGACACATACCCACAGTCAGTACAAAAGATAGAACTTTACTTTTTTGCCTAAAGAAAAGCTTATTCTTGTAGCAGTTTAGTTGCTTATTCTGTTTCTTGTAACATTTAGGTATTTTAGATACAGAAGTAACTATTTTATGCAACTATTACATATAATATGGGACATATGTCCTACAATCTCAGGACATTTGCCATTTTTAATATTTTTTGTCAGGACACAACTGCCCAAAGAGGGACTGTTTCTCGCAAAGTGGGACAGGTGGTAACTCTACCTGCAGCCCTCCTTTAATTTGAAGTCACCAGCCGCCACTGCCTGTATATCGGGCATAGATCTCCCCTCAAAAGCCTGTAGGAGACCGAATACAGGATAGGGCCTTGAGGCAAGTCTGCATAGAACATTTTACTTGCGCCCTGTGTTCTTTTATTGAGGAAGCTCTGTGGACATTCCAGTTGTTGGATATGCCTCATTAGGTACATACCAAAGGGGGTATTATACTCTGATGGGTGTGATTTTAAAAGCAGAAAACTGTGGAACAGTGACCTTCCTTGGAACTGGATGCCATAGCTTTGTTTAGAAGTTACACAACATAGAATGTTTTCCTGACTACTGTAGACATCTTATGGTCAAAGAATGTGTGTCCCTAAGTCCCTGAATACTGGGTCAGTTCTAAGGGGTGTGTTTTCAATATGATCGTTACCAGGGGTGAATGACTGACTTCCTGAAGGTTACTATTATGCATTTCTTGGCATTTAGTTCTAGTCCATGGTTCTGACATCCAGTTGTTTGTCAGCCCTTCTTGGAGAACGTTTGTCAGTGTGGGATTTAATGACTACTCCTAATTTGCAGTTGTCAGCCAGAAACCATTGACATTGGCCTTGACTTCAGAGAAGTAAATACCAAAAAGGAGCTGTCCCTGGACTGATCCCTGAGGGACTCCACTTGTGACTGGCCTCCCTTTGTAGAGATAGACTCCCCAGTTCTAACTTCCTGGGTCCTGTATGTGAGCCAGTTGACTGTCCATCAGGTGACCATAAGAGTTTGTATCTAATCTCTTGAGTTTGTCAATAATGCCCGATTTGGGGTATTGTCAAATGCCTTAGCCAGGTCAAGGTAGGCAGTGTAAACCATTTTGCCCTCATCCATTGCTTTGGTGACCTTCTCAAAGTCCACCAGGTTTTGTAGACATTACCTGCCCCTGATGAAACCAAACTGAGCCGCTTCCAGTGTCTGGAGGTTTGCTGTAGTATTAGTGATCCATCCATCCATCTACAACTCTGTTTTTTTTCTCATGTTTGCACAGGGGGGTTGGGGTGTCACTTTACCAGAGACAGTCATTTAGAGCCAGAGTTTACAATGCTGGGTGGCTAGCCCTGCTGTGGTAGTTCTTCCACACTGCACACTCGTGCTTATGGCCAATTTAGTGTGTCCAGTCCACATACTATTGATCATTTCCATGGCTTTACATGCAAGACTGGTGAGACCTGTAGGCCTGTAGTTTACAGGGTCTGTAGATGGCTCTCCTTTGTGCAGAGGGATTACTGTTGCTGCTCTCCATTCATGAGCCACAAAGCCTATTTATAGGCTACAGTTAAATAGCAATTTCAGAGGTCTTGATAGATAATGTTTCATGCTATTTAGAAAGCATCTTGGAATATTGTCTGGGCTTGCTGATTTAGTGTTCTTGGCCTTAGTGAGAGCATTAAGGACCTGTTCCCTAGGATAGCAGGTGAGAGTGGTATTTCCTGAGGGAAGGTTGAGGGGGTGGAGAGAGGGGTAAAGCTGGAGCTGAATATATCGGGCCAGTAGGTTTGCTATATCTTCTGGTTCAGTATAGGTGGCTCAGTTTACAATGAGCTTTGCACACAATTGTGTATTGCCTTTGAGGTTGTGAACAAGAATGCCTTGTGGTTGTCCATTGCCTGGGAGGCCAAATTTACTTCAAATTTGGCTTTGGTAAACTTTATTTGTCCTCTGTGTTTTAGTTTTGAGAGTGCTTTTAACCTACTGGGTGCTGCACCTCTTAATTTTTCCCATAATTTTCTTCCTTCTGTTATATTGCCAGTGACTATGTGAGGTATTGCCAGCTATGCCAGAAGTAGGGCAATGGATGTGCAACCTATGCCAGCACAGCTAGCTGCAGTTTTGTAAGGATTTATATTTCATTTGTATCTTTTTTTCTTTTGGCTGCTCCCATTGGGGGTTGCCATAGCAGATCATCTGTTTCCATTTCTTCCTGTCCTCTGCATCTTTTTCTGTCACACCAACTACCTGCATGTCCTCTCACCACATCCATAAACCTTATTTTAGGCCTTCCTCTTACCTGGCATCTCCATTCTTGGCAACCTTCTCCTAATATACTCCGCATCTGTCCTCAACACATGTCCAAACCAACGCAATCTTGCCTCTCTGGCGTTGTCTCCAAACTGTCCAACCTGAGCTGGCCCTCTTGTACACTCCTTTCCATCCTTGTCACTCCCACTGCAAATCTTAACCTCTAACTCTTCACCACCAGCTCTTACTCCTGTCTTTTTTGTCACTGCCACAGTCTCCAACCCATATAACATAGCTGGTCTCTCTACCATCTTGTAGACCTTCTCTTTCACTCTTACTGGTACCCGCATGTCAAAAATCACTCCTGACACTCTTCTCCCCCCCACTCTTCTCCGCCTGCACACTCTTCTTCACCTGTCTTCCACACTTAATATTACTCTGAACTGTTGATCCTAAGTATTTAAACTCGTCCACCTTTGCCAGCTCTATTCCCTGCATTCTCACCATTCTTCTGTCCTCCCTCTCATTCACCCACAGTCCTGTTGACTTTCATTCCTGTCCTCACTAGAGCACATCTTCACCTCTCCAGTGTCTCTTCAACCTGTTCACTACTCTCACTACAGATCACAATGTCATCTGCAAACATCATAGTTCATGGGGATCCCTGTGTGATTTCGTCTGTCAAATTGTCCATCACCATTGCAAATGAGAGAGGGCTCAGAGCTGATCCTTGATTGTAATACTGTCTCCACCTTGAACACATCACTCCTATCGCAGAACTCACCACTGTCGCACTGCCCTTGTACATATCCTGTACTACTCTTGCATACTTCTCTGCCACTCCCAACTTCCTCATACAATACCATAACTCCTCTCTAGGCACCCTGTCATATCCTTTCTCTAAGTCCACAAAGACACAGTGCAACTCCTCCTGACCTTCTTTATAGTTCTCAATCAACACCCTCCGTGCAAACATTGCATCTGTAGTGCTTTTTCCCAGCATGAAACTGTACTGCTGATCACTAATCCTCACCTCCCTTCTTAACCTAGCTTCCACTACTCTTTCCATAACTTCATGATGTGTCTGATCAGTTTTATCACTCTGTTATTAAAGCTCTGCACATCACCCTTATTCTTAAAAATCTGGACCAGTACACTTCACTCCTCAAGCATCCTCTTACTTTCCAAGATTTCAGTAATCTGGTTAAAAACCCCACTGCCATCTCTCCTAAACACCTCCATGCTTCCACAGGTATGTCATCTCAACCAACAGCCTTTCTATTCTTCATCCTTTTTCATAACTTGTTTTTACTTCCTCATTGTTAATCCATTGCACTTCTTGATTCACTGTCCACACATCATCCAACTTTTTGTGTCTCTCATTCTCTTCATTCATTAGCCCCTCAAAGTACTTTTTTTTTTTTTTTTTTCCATCTGCTCAATACACTCTCCTCGCTTGTAAATATGTTTCCCTCATCATCCTTTATCACCCTAACCTGCTGCACATCTTTCCCAGCTTGGTCCCTCTGTCCAGCCAATTGGTAAAGGTCCTTTTTCTCCCTCCTTAGTGTTCAACCATTCATATAATTTGCTTGCACCTTATTCTTCACCACCTCTCTGTTCACCATATGCCTCATCTCCTTGTACTCCTGTCTACTTTCTTCATGTTTCTGACAATCCCACTTCACCAACCTCTTCTTCTGTATACTCTCGTGTACTTCCTCATTCCACCACCAGGTCTCCTTGTTCTTCTTCCTCTGTCCAGATGTCACACCAAGAACCTTTTCTAGCTGTCTCCCTTACCAAACCTCTGCTGTGGCTGCCCAGCTGTATGATAACTCATTGCTGCCACCCAGTGCCTGTCTTAACTGTTCCCTGAACTGCACCTTGTAGTCGTCCTTTTTCAACTTCCACCATTTGATCTTTGGCACTGCCCTCACTCTCCTCATCCTCCTCCTCTTCTTGATTGCCAACTTCATCCTATGCTGCCTAACTATGCTTTCCCTTGTCACCACTTTGTAGTCTGTAGTCTCCTTCAGACTGGCCCTTCTGCATAGGATATAATCCACCTGTGTGCATCATCCTCCAATCTTGTATGTCACCCTATGCTCCTCCCTCTTAAAATACATATTTACCACCGCCATGTCCATCCATCTGACCTTCTGCATTCCTCTCCTTAACACCATACTTTTCCACCAACCCACCATCTCCTCGTTCCCCTCACGAACACGCCCATTGACATCTGCTCTGATCACCACTTGATTACCCTTGGGTACACTCTCCACCACTTCAACCCACTCGCTTCAAAATTTTTCTTTATCTGCTGTGGGGCATATGCATTTAACAATATTCATCACACTATCAATTTCAAGCTTCATAAACATCACTCTATCCGACACTCTTATCTTTTCACTTCCAAAACACTTTTAATATACTGTTCCTTCAGGATAACCCCTACCCCATTTTTCCTCCCATCCACACCATGGTAAAACAATTTGAACCCACCTCTGTTGCATCTGATCTTGCTTCCCTTCCATCTAATTTCTTGTGTGCACAATGTCGGCTTTTCTTCTCTCCGTCACATCAGCTAGCTCTCTCCATTTTTCTTCTCTCCGTCACATCAGCTAGCTCTCCCTTTTAGCAGTCATACTGCCAACATTCAAAGTTCATATCCTCACTTCCACACTCCTAACCTTCCTCCTCTTCTGCATCCAGGTATGACTTTCCTTCTTCTTTGGCCATTTGTATATCAAACTGATTTATATAGATACTTATGTTGAAAAATGTGTTTGCAAAACTGCTTGTGATAAAAATGTACCAATAGTGTGCTCTGCTGGACAGAAAAAGAAATGTACATGTATTACCGTAACTGTTTAAATGTATATGTTTTAACAGAGGATAAGAGGTTAAGCTCAGTCCGCCTCACTTTGAAAACCATTTGAAATTAAATTACCTGTCTTAGACTGCAAAAGATTTTCTTACAGTTCTCAATGCAGCTAGAGACAAAAAAAAGTCTGTACTAGGAAGCTTTCTCTATTGTCTTTTAGGGTGAACTAACTGCTACTCTGGAAGAGTGGAGGTTAGAAATTGTTTTATGACTTCCAAAAGCTGTAACAAATCTGAACAAAACTCTGCTATTGACACACACATGCTAAATCCTGGCAGTTTCCCATACTACCTCCAGAACCAGAAGTCAGATGTATGTGATGTCATTGTGTAATCCAGGTCAAAAAGGATGTTTAATACTAGATGAGACTGAAGTTTCATTGCAGTCTGTTTTTGAAACCTGACAGAGAAGGACCCCTCACCTACTTCATCTTGCTGTGCTCTAGTAAGTGAACCAGGAAATAATAATTCTTTAGATCAGTCAGGAAAATATAGTGAGATTAATTTAAAGTAATGTTTTTCTGTATGTGTGAATTTGTTCATATGTGGTATTTCAATATTTCCTGTGATTGAAACTCTGGTATGTACTGTAAATAGATATTTAGTATTTTCATACTGATTTTTCTTATTAAATATTTTCACTGTGGCTGGTCTTTTAGAGAATATTTAATCAATGAGAATACTTGTATCTGTTTTGGGGACAGCTCTGGCTGCTCCTGAAAGCCTTGCTGTTGGTCAGACTACCATCTGTATTAGTATTAATTTAATTCTCAGTATAATTAGGTACCTTTGCAAGAGCCTTTGAGTAGCTGACTTTGGGGTGCCTGGTGGGGGTGTAATTACCTTATAGTCTGGGTAGAAGGGGGCAGAGCTAGTAAATCTGTGCTAGCCTTTTCCCCTGTGTTACAGCTGTTTGGAGCAGGGACATGAAGCACTGGTTTCACAGAGTGCTGGAGAACATGACTTGGACACTGTGCTGAGGTCTCAACTGTATAGCTGTGCTAGTGGGGATTCTCACTGGAGACCTGGAGGAAGACAGACTGAGAAATCCAGACCCAGGACTGTGTGTTCCTGTGTGCTCTTAAGGGAAATTGTGCTTGATGCAGAGAGCTGCATCTGGAAATACTGGGTGTATCCATTTTTGTTCCAATTGAACATGTCTGTGGTAAGGATTTGGGTGCCTTGATTTCTGGGCCAGAATGGGGATGCCACAGCCTATTGATTTTGTGATTCCACCAGGGTGGCTTGTTTTTGAGGTAGTTCTGTACTACTTCCTGGTGGGTACAGCTGTCTTTATGCAGCTATTCACAGAAACCCTGTACAAGCATGTTAACAGTTCTGCATAGGCAGCCGCATTCTTAGGGTTTATGGAGGCTTGAGATTTTGCCAGTTTATCACTTAATAGCAGGGGGTTAGCCTTAGAGTAGGTCCTGAATATTTGCCAGAGAACCTTGCCAGAGAAGACGTTACAACAGGAGATGTGCAACAGTCTTCCATATTGGTGAGGACCAGATCCAGGTGTGTAGACTATCTGGGCCTGGAAGTTTGTGTTTACAAAAATTCAGGACTCTCTCTCTGTCTCTCTCTCTCTCGTGTTGTATAGGCTTGAAAGTTTAATAGTGGGGTAATTAAAGTCGCCCATGAATGTAGTATTGGGTTGGATGGCGAGTGTTTCCAGTAAGTTTAAATACATGGTATGGGTTTCCTGGGTCATGGAGGGGGACCTGTAGCATGCAAGGAAGTGGTATTGGATTTTGCCTGTGGTAACTTGCACATGGAGCAGCTTATAGGTTCATAGGTTCATACTAGGCTATCTGCCCTAGGGCATTTATAAGCCTAGCCAGAATGTGTTTGGCTTTCGCCACCCATTTTAAATTTATTTTGCTATGCCCTTTTTCGAGGTTAGTATACTGTGCCTCTGTCTAACAGTGACACAGAAGTGATACCTAGGGTAAACCTGCGATCTCCCATCCACTCATCCAAGATTCCTCTTGAAGAGAGTCAATGAGGGACTCTGCTTAACCTGGACTGGGATTTTATTCCAGAGTGAAGGGAGCTTCTGGGTTATGAATCTGTCCCTCCAACATGTCCTATTTATTTCAGTGCTGAGGTTCAAGTCTCTCGAGCGCGTAGCTTGATGGGATTTGGATTTTCTGAGGTGCAGCATGTCCATTAATTCCGGGTTGGACATTGCTTTAAACGTCAGGCACAGATCGCCTCTGAACAGGCGGAATGCTACTGAGTAGAACTGGAGTTTCTTTAACCGGGCAGCATATGGCATCTGTTTGAGCCCTTTGATCCTTTGGTGAGGTACTTTTGGGGTCTTTCCAGTTACTGCAGGTGTCTGGTAAGGTACATCCCAAAAGGGGCATTGTACTCAATTATGGGCCTGATGAGGGATGAGTAAAGAGGCACGATGACCTCCCCTGATCTAGATGTGAATCCCTTCATGATTAGGTGGGCTATATAAAATGTTTTTCTAACCACTTTGGCCACGTGGTTGTCAAATGAGAGATTGCTATCAACTTGGTCCCCAGGTCCCTTATTACTTCTGTACTTAATGGATTACCACCTATGTGGTAATTTGTGGGCACTTTGTTTTTGCCAGAGGGGATGACTATATACGTTTTGGCATTTAGCTTGAGGCCATGGCTCTGGCACCAGTTGTCTGTTTCTATGAGACCCTTTTGGAGGATGCTTGTGTTGGCTGGAGAGTCGATTATGGCGCCCAGTTTGCAGTCATCTGCGAACTTTGTCAGCCACAGTCCTTCCGTGTTGGCCTGTACCTCCAAGAAATATATACCGAACAAGAGAGGTCCCAGGACTGAGCCTTGTGGGACACCACTTGTAACTGGTTTGGAGTCTGACATGGCTCCAGCAATTCTAACCATGTGGGTTCTGTCCTTGAGCTAGTTTGCAATCCATCTAGTGACATAGGGGTTTATATTTAAGATGGTGAGCTTATCTATAATGCCCGAGTGGGGTATTGTATCGAAGGCTTTTGCGAGGTCCAGGTAGGCTGTGTGGACCACCTTCCCCTCGTCAATGGCCTTTGTGATGGTGTCAAAGAAATCAACCAGGTTTAAGAGGCAGGATCTGCCCTTAACAAAGCCGAACTGAGTAGGGATCCAGTGTCTGTAGGTCCCCAATATCTTTATTTATGCGGTCCATGATGATCCTTTCCATAGCTTTGCAGACCAAGCTAGTCAGGCTTATGGGGCGATAGTTTCCAGGATCCGTTGAGGCACCACCTTTATGGAGAGGGACCACTGTTGCTGTATGCCACTCTTTGGGCACATATCCTGTAGTAAGGCTGAGATTGAACAGTAGTTTTATGTTTGGGTTTAGCTCTTCTCTGAGTTCATGTAGGACGCAGCCCGGGACACCGTCTGGTCCCATTGATGCTGTGTTTTTTGCTTGAGAGGGCAGCTCTTACCTGAGCATCTGAGATGTCAGGGGGGGCAGCACTCTGTTGGGATAGATATTTGCCCTTTTGGTGGGGAGGAGGGGGAGAAGTTTGCGCTGAACCTGTCAGCTAGGATGTTTGTAATGTCTGTGGGTTCAGTGTATTTTTTGTCATTTTGGACTAATTCTGAGCATATCTGGGAATTGCCACCCAGGTTCCTAACATAACTAAAGAAAGCCTTGTGATTATCCTTGGTGTCCTGTGCAATTTGTCTCTCTAAGCTGGCCTTAGACAATTTTATGAGTGCCCATAGTTTTTTGCTAATACTGATCAGTGATGCCTTCCCTTTTTGGGATTTTGCTCTATCATTTAGTAGCTTCCTCCTTCTATTGTATAGTTTGTTTATGGCTGGGGTCCACCAGACAGGACGTCTGCCTTTGGAGGATTGGGTCTTGGTTTTATTTGGGATCGCATGATCCATGCATTCCTGAAGGTGTTCATAGAATGCGTTTATAAAGGATTCTGCGGTCTGGGCCGTATTTTCCACAGGCCCGGGGGCTTTGAAGGATTCCACCTTGGTTTTGAGGAGTATGAAATTTGCTTTAGAGAAGTTTTTCACTGTGGTTTTCTGGGCAGGGGGTGGGGTCAGGATGTGAATATCCAGTGAGATTAGTTTATGGCCTGATCTTACCAGTGAGGGATACACTTCTGGTCTGGAGCATAGAGTCCCCATGTTGGTGATGCTCAGGTCCAGTATGTTTTCCCCTCTTGTGGGAGTGGTAACAAGTTGTTCCATAGCATTTGAGTTTATAAATTCTAGGAACCTTTGGGCTAGGGTGTTGGAGCTAGAGTAATGCTCCCAGTCTATGTTTGGGTAGTTGAAGTCGCCCAATATAATGGTGTTTGGAGAGACCTTCATATTTTCCAATGTTCTCAGGAAGGCCAAGTGGGGTTCCTGGGTTTGGGAGGGTGGTCTGTAGCAGGCTATAAACTGGAAGGCAGTTTTACCCACTGTTAGTTGCACATGGATAGTCTCTGATGCTTCGTGCTTTGCCACCAACCTGGAGGTGTGGGTATCTTTGAATATCGATACTCCCCCTCCTTTTGTGGTTCGGTCCAAGTTTTGAGGCCGAAAAGCATGGTATGAGGTATAACCTGGTAGTGCTGGGGTGCTCTCGGGAGCCCTAAACCAGGTTTCTGTTACTGCACAGATATCTATGTTCTCCATGCTAAGGAGAGTTTCGAGTGCGTGCATCTTGAGGTTTAGACTTCTGGCATTGAGTAGCATTACTCTGTTTCTTATCCCTTGTGATACCTATGGAGGTGGGTTTGTCTTTGGAGCCTTGCCTAAAAAAGGCACTATGGGGGTAGCAAGAGCCTTTGCCAATATCCGAAAGCCCAGGGGTGGCAGATGCAAGCCGTCCCTAGCGAAGCATTGTGGCTTGTCGAGTATATCATCCCAAGCTGACAGGCATTGGATCCCCTTTGAATGACACCAGTACTTAAGCCAATTGTTGAAATTGATCATCTTGTCTTCATATTGTGGCATCATTCTTGGTGAGGGTACAATGCTACTCAAGGTCAGGGTTATACCGGCCTGGGCTACATGCTCGGAGAGCTCCTTTATGTCTCCATGTAGTCCAGGGAGGTACGTCTCAGGTCATTCACACCAGCATGGACAATGACTGAGTCATATTTGTACTTGCCTTGGAGTGACCTGAGTGCTTGTGTTATGTGGCAGATCCTAGCACCAGACAGGCTGCTCACCGTGACCCTCTCCTTGTTCAGCCTGGTGAGCGGGACGTCAGTGTGCCTGACGATAGTCACCTATTACAAGTGTATCAGGTGTGTTTAGTCTTAAGGGCTGTGACTGTTCGGCACACTGGCTTTGTGAGATATGTGTTGCACGTGTTTTGTTTTGGGGTAGCGGTTGCTTGGGTGTCTGCTTTGGAGGTCTCTGCTGCTTAGGCAGATCTTTATTTAGAGCCTCCAAGTATGTTTTTGTGTGATTATGTGTTTGGTTTGCTGTCGTGGTAGGTCTATGTGAGACTGGAATTGTAGTGAGTGTGGTTTCCTTCTCCTCCTGACTGGTTATGCCAGTACTGAGTTGAGAGAGCTTAGCCTCCAGTTTGGCTATATGGTTGCATCTCTCACATGTGTTGGAATTTGTTGGGAGGAGGAGAGGGTTGTCTGTGTACGTGAGGCAGTTGTAACACTACCTCAAGATTCCCAGATTCACCAGCTGGACCGGAGAGGAGATTGACAACTGACCTTTGGACATGCTAGAATAATATTGGGAATTCCTTAATTGAAAACAAGGGCCAGTGGGGAGTGAGGGTGTAGTGCTTTTAATTTTTAGTGCTGACTTGTATAATTGCTTTAGTGAGAAAGTGCCAGGTAACTAAGTGCAATGTGTTACAGGTAACTTAAATGCAAAAACGACAAACAGTAACTTTCTTTCAAGTGAAACAAGGAAATAAGTACAGTAAGCAATGAAGATATCACTAGTGATGCACAGAAGCGCTAAGAAGCCGCGTATTAGGTGGAATTAGCGTTTCAGGGAAATAACAAGCAAACAAACAACAAGCATATAAACAAAGCTAGATTCAGCAGGCCTGGATCTAGTCTATGCTACAGCAAACAAGGTGTACCAATTTCAGTAAGATACAGTTCAAATATTCAGGCACTATAAACCTTTAACCAGAAATTCCTAGCTCAGAAGGGCAGAGTCCAGCCTCTTCTCCCACAAGAGTGCACACCACGAACCTTCTTAATGTAAAATAACTGGCCTGAAGCCCAAGTGCTTAAACCAGAACTAATACACTTTAAGAATAACAGACACTGGGCTCTCAATCAGCAGTTCCCAACTTAGAAGGATGAAAGCTACCTGTCCTGCCACCACAGTGCATGCCACAAACCTTCCTAATGTAAAACAACTGGTCTGAAGCCCAAGTGCTTAATCCAAAAGACTTAGAATGATAGCTACACTTTAATCAAGTTACTACCAAGCAGTAATAAATACAATTGAATACTTTAGAAAATGCCTGGATTAGTGCTCAAGTTACACAAACAAAGCTAGATCCAGCAGGCCCGAATCCAGTCTGTGCCACAGCAAACAAGGCGCACCAACTTCAGTAAGAAGCAGTTCAGATATGTAAGAAGCAGTTCAGATATGCATGCACTATCAGCCTTTAACCAGAAATTCCCAGCTCGGAAGGGCAGAGTCCCGTCTCTCCTCCCACAAGAGTGCAGACCACAAACCCTCTTAATGTAAAATAACTGGCCTGAAAGCCCAAGTGCTTAAACCAGAATTAATACACTTTGAGGGCTCAGTGTCTGTTATTCTAAATCAGCAGTTCCCAACCTAGAAGGATGTAAGCTACCTGTTCTTCCACTACAGTGCAAACCACAAACCCTCTCAGTGCAAAACAACTGGTCCGAAGCCCAAGTGTTTAAACCAAAAGGCTTAGAATGAGTTACACCAAGCAGTAATAAATACAATTGAGTACTTTTAAGATGATGCAAAAGTAAAATAAAGTAGGTAGAAACACAAGTACAGTAAAAGCAGATTTTTATTTTCCCTGAACAAGTGCTGAGATCAAAGAAACAGATTTGAGTGCTGAAACTAGAAAACTGGCTAGTTAAAAGGAAAAAAAAACTAGGCTAGAAGGCTTCCCTCCAACACAGAAGGGCTTGGGGGCTCAGAAGCCTACAAATAGTCTATACCACTTAACAGGGAAGGCAGGAAACGAGCTTAAAATTTTTTTTTCTGTCTCCCAGATGCTCTCTTTGTACACAGTAGGAGTGCCTGAAATCAGAATATGATCTCCCTGCACTCAGTTGAGTGAGTAAATGAGATGGGCCCAGAAGGAGTATCCAAACACAAATTTACAAGATGGGCGGGCAATTTCAAGGCCACTAAGATTGACACCAAAACAAAAACTGGGACTGTGGGTGGGCCTAACTGAAGAGCAGACTTCCAGTTCAGTTAATATTCCTGCAACACAGTTAAAATCAATTTAAATACTGTATTTTTTTGGAAAAAAAAGGTGCAGATAAAGGTACTTAAATTCTCTTATACGTCCAGTTGAATACAGCAAGTTCTTAGCCGGCCAAAGCTGATGTTTTTAAGCCTGCGTGGATTTTTCTGTTTTGACAAGCCTTGTGGTATATTTATTTTTGATTGTAAATAGAGACACCTCCACCTTTAGTCCCTGTATGTGTAGTAGCTGTTCTAAACGTGTTGAAGGCATTATAACCTTGCGCTGTTGGCGTGTTCTTTACTGATTTTTAAACCATGTCCCGGTGACCACACAAACGTTGGCATTCTCTAGGGTGAAGAGTGCTTCTAGGGAGTGGAGTTTTTTTGTTTGGACTCCTAGAATTGAGCAGTAGTACATTTTAGATTTTCCTGCTTTTGATTTACTATGTCTGAAGTACCTTGTGTGGCATTGTCTAAAATGGGCACTATGGTGGAAGGCAGGGTTTTAGCTAATATTCAAAAACCTAAAGGGGATAGGTGCAGACCATCCCTGGCAAAGCAGTGTTGTCTGTTGACCATCTCCTTACATGCTGACAAATCATTGCATCCCCTTAGAATGACATCAGAAACTATTAAAGTCAGTCAGTTTTTGTTTGTATTGTGGCTTCGTCCTTGGAGAAGGTAAAATGCTGCTGAATGCTAGGCTCATACCAGCCTGAGACACGCACACTGACAGTTCCACAATGTCTTTCTTTGTATAGTCTAGGGAGGGTATGTCTCATGTCATTTATTCCTACATGGACAATGACTGACTGAATCATATTGGTACTTGTGGTCCATTGCGGTGTGGGTGCATAATTTGACAAATTCCTAGCCCTGGATAAGCAACTGACCGTGACTTTCTCCTTACTCAGCCTGGTGAGAGGGACATCAGTGTGTCTCACGATGGAGTCTCCAGTTACAAGGATGTTGGACTGTGTGGTGGCTTTGCCTTATGGGCTTAGAAGTAGAGGCTCCATGATATGTGACTGCATGTGTTGATGTGGGGAGTGTTTTGAAAGATTGCATTTGAGGTTGCTGAGGGTATTTATGTGTACTTTCATCTAGGGGGTCTTTGGGGTTTAGGAAAGTTGCATTTAAGTGCGCCAGCATAGTGTGGGTCTACATGTCTGCTTAGAATTGTGTGTGATGGGTGCTTTTATGTGAGAGCTTTGCCTCCAGTGACATTGTAGTATGTGACAGATATACTTACACAATCAGTTTGTTTGAGCATTAACTGGTCGTCAGTAAACATGAGACAATTTCTTCATTGCCTCAGGATGCCCATACCCACAAAGCTGGTAACGGAGATAGTAGTAAAGTTCATATCCATGTTAACAGACCCTTCTTTATTGATTAGGCAGTTGGAGTGAGAATATAAAGCAATGTTTGGAGTATCCAGTTTGCAACCCTGGGGACAGTGCTGGTCACTGCAAAGCAGTTATTCTGTGTGCAATTAGGTATTGGTGAAATTTCAGTAGTGCTTTTACAGGAAAAATGTAACTCTGGGTGTCCGTGTCTGTACAGAGCACTGTGAAACACTTGAGGGGAAACTAATACAAAGACTGAAAATTTAAAGATGAAGTATTTTGCAGATATTCTGAAGTTAGAAACAAACCAAGCAGTACTTACAGAAAACAAAGAACTGGCTTGTCAAGAATGAATATGAGAGAAGTTACATAAATTACTACTACCTGGCTAGTACTACTGCTGGTCTCATTACAGCTTCACTCTGCAGGGATACAATGCTCTGTGGGCTGCTTGTAGCCTTTTCCTGGTAGAAGTTACATAAATTACTACTACCTGGCTAGTACTACTGCTGGTCTCATTACAGCTTCACTCTGCAGGGATACAATGCTTCTTTGCTTCTTCTGTCACCAGAAGCAAAGAATTTGCATCAATTTCAAGATGAAAAGCAGGCTACAGCCTGTTCGGTGATCCACAAGTCTTGTTCCAGATGATGCAAGGGTCTGTGGGCTGCTTGTAGCCTTTTCCTGGTAGATGCCTTGAATAGCAACCAGTCCAATCGGGAGAGTCGAGCACAGACACTCACTGCCCAACCAGAAACAGACAGGAATCCATGCACTCTTCTCCTTGTCTCAGCAGGAGTAGAATATAAACACAAATTCCCAGCGGTCACCTATGATGCACTTATTAGGTTTTCTGGTGATCCTCATTCTCCAGGAAATAATGTCCCTGTGCTATTTTTCTCACCAGGAGAAAACAAACACTAGTCCCAAGATGACTACTGAGATGCAGAATGTGGGCTCTTCAGTAACTGGTGGTGTTGCAATAAATGTTTAAAGGTAAGATGAAAAAAATGGATTCATATCCCAAGGACTGCAGTATGCACTAACCAGTCGGACATGAAAAGGGGGTAATTTTAAGTTTTAGCTGTCTGTGTAGAGCCACTGATTGTAAAAGGGCAGGCTAGATTGAAAGGGGGTGGACACTTTTTTTGTATTCTAGTTCTCTGGAATACGATGGGATGGCCAATAAATGTAAATAGTTGAAGGGGAGTGATTTCATAAAATGATGATTTTGTGCTTACTCACAACAGCCAGTGAAAGAGGATAGAGAAGGAGATGTGTGGTCAAATTAACATAAGGAACAGGCAACTAGAAAGACAGTTGTGTTTAAGAACACAACAGCAACCGGGTGGGAGGGTAGGAAAAATATTAAAAAAAAAATTGTGACTCGAGACATAGCTGTGGTCTCTTTCCAGGATTTAATATGCAATTAAAAACAGAATGCAAGTAACAGTGCAAAGAAAACGAATCGCAGTATACAAAATAGAAGAAGGCAATGAATTAATACAAAACACAAGAAAGCAAAGGGAAACTTACCTTCCCCCCCACAGCAAGTTGTGGCAGTGTCTGGGTGACCTTTTCCAGTAAAGCTTTCAAATGTTCTATTTCATCCCTTAAGTAGGTTTAGTTCCCAGCTGCACCCTCTCAGTTCACAGAAAAGCAGAATGAAGTAAAACCGTGTAAAGAAAATTCACAGTATACAAAATAGAAGGCAATAAAGTAATGAAAAATATTGCTTTATATTTATTTTTAGGTGAAATTTCAGATTTTGTCTGCCCATTCATAAAGCATATCCAAGGATCCTTTCAGATCACCCACATGCTCGGAGTCATCTGTCCCCAATTTATAGTCATCCACCGTACAATCATTGGTGTGTTTATAATGTACAGTTTGTTAGCATAAAATAGTATCCCAATGTAACTGCTCTTAAGCTCTATGAATTGTATTTACCTAAGTGACATTATCTTATGATATTTTTTTCAGTGTACTGTAGAAAAACCTATTGCCTGTGGAAAGGATTTTTACCATTTAACTCATGTGAACCTGCATCTAACTGTGTGTGTTATTCTGTTTCTAAAGCTGTACATAATTTAATTTAGGGGATCCCACCAGGTCCCTTTGAAAAAAGGGTTTGATTTCATTAGGGCCAAGCTGGATAAGAAAACATTTGTACATAAAAAATAAAATAAATAAAAAGAAGCTTTCCTTCTAGAGGCATGGTATAGGATTGAAATGCTTCATTTCTTTGAAAGTTTGAAACTTCTCACAAATATGTTTCTTTGGGAGGGCTTCTAAGTTTTGGTGAACAGATACACAAATAAGGAGTGTGGACTGGTCATGGAAGTTAGTCAAGAAAGAATGAAGTGCACTTAGAGGAGTAAAATGGTGCCTTATGAACAGAATTGGAAATTCTTATGGACTGCTTTAATGTAAATGTATACTTTTTTCTTAATCTTAAATGCTTTATAGACTAAGATGTCTGCTTTTTAGCAGACATGCATAGACATACACATGTGCTGTAATTTCTACACATGAAAATTAATTTGTACTTTGATGCTGATTATCAAACTGATTAACTATGTTCTGGTAACATATTGCAATATGGTCCTTATCTTAAACTGCAGTTTGTAAAATGAGTGGTTACAGTTAACAGTGGATATAAAAAGTGCACACACCCCTGTTAAAATGCCAGGTATTTGTGATATAAAAAAATTAAACCACAGTAAATTTAAAAACTTTTCCCACCTTTTAATGTGACCTATAATGTGTACAATTCAATTGAAAAACCAAGCAAATATGTTGGGGGAAAAATATATAAAATGTACAATAAGCTGGTTGCATAAGTGTGCACACCCTTAACTAATACATTTGTTGATGCACCTTTTGATTTAATTACAGCATTCAGTCTTGGGTACACACCTGCCATCAATTAAAGGAACTCTGATTAACCCCAAATAAAGTTGAGCTGTCCTAGTAGGATTTTCCTGACAGTTACTCTGTTGTCTGCTACAGCAAAAGCCATGGTTCGCAGAGAGATTACAAAGCATTAAAGGAATCTCATTGCTGAAAGGTATTAATCAGGAGAAGGGTACAAAAAAATTTCCACAGCATTGAATATACTATGGAACACAGTGAAGACAGTCATCAAAAAGTGGAGAAAATATGGGACAACAGTGATGGTGCAAAAAAAACTGGATGTCCACCCAAAGTTGATGAAAAGACTAAACGAAAACTGGTCAGGGAGGCTGCCAAGAGTCGTACAGCAACACTGAAGGAACTGCAGGAATTTCTGGCAGGCACTGGTTGTGTACGACATGTGACGACAATCTCCTGTATTCTCCATATGTCTGGACTATGGGGTAGGGTTGCAAGACTGAAGCCTTTTCTTGCACAAAAAAACATCCAGGCCTGGCTAAAATTTGCAGAACAATACATAGTCTCCCAAAAGTATGTGAGAAAATGGTGTTATGGTCTGACGAGTCCAAGGTTAAACTTTTTGGCCACAATTCCAAAAGGTACATGTGGCGCAAAAACAGCACTTCGCATCACCAAAAGAACACCGTCCCCACTGTGAAGCATGGTGGTGGCAGTATCATACTTTAGGGTTGCTTTTCTTCAGCTGGAACTGGGCTTTAGTCAAGGTGGAGGGAATTATGAACAGTTCCAAATACCAGGCACCTTTTGCCCAAAACCTTCAGGCGTCTGTTAGAAAGCTGAAGATGAAGAGAAATTTCACCTTTCAACACGACAATGACCCCAAGCATACATCCAAATCAACAAAAGAATGTCTTCACCAGAAGAAAATTAAAGTTTTGGAATGGCCCAGTCAGAGCCCAGACCTAAATCCAATAGAAAATCTGTGGGTGACCTGAAGAGGGCTTCCCTCGCAATCTGACAGATTTGGAGCGCTTTTGCAAGGAAGAGTGGGCAAATATTGACAAGTCAAGATGTGCCATGCTGATAGACTCCTACCCAAGAAGACTGAATGCCATAAAATAAGTCAAAAGGTGCTTCAACAAAGTATTCGTTTTTAAGGGTGTGCACACCTGTGCAACCAGCTTATTGTACATTTTTTCCCCTAAAAAATTTGTTTTTCAAATGAATTGTACAGGTTATAGGTGACAGTTAAAAGTGGGAAAAGTTTTAAAATTATTTGCGTTCTCTCTTTTGTATCGCAAAAACCTGGCATTTTAACAGGGGTGTGTACACTTTTTATATATAGTGTAAGTGAATTGATGCACTGCAGCAAGCATCTGTAATTTAAAACTTGTAAGACTGAGCAATAAAATCTCAATACTGTGAAGAGGGCTTGATCTTTACACCACTGCACCTTATTTTCAGAGGTTTTGTTGCCTCCATGGTAACAATATAATAGTGTGTTTCACTGAAAGGGTTATTGGAGTGAGCAATATGTTAAGACCAGAGTTGTAGGCTGCCCTTGAAACATTGAATGGATAGCCAGCATGAGACTATGTAAAGCTGATCGACATCAACCTTCAGATGTTGGAGTGAACAAGTTGATCCGGTGTTATTTCCATAAAAACTGTCAGACTTTGACATTACCTTTGCCATGCCACCTTATTTTCTCCTATGCTGCGTCTGTTTTATAGGAATCTTGTTTCTCTGTGTTCCTTTGTCTCACTCCAAGCTTGAGATGAAATGGAGTCCAGTCATGCCAGCTTTTCTCTGCCCTGCAACCCCAGTGCACTTTATTCTACCTTTCTAGGCACTTGATGACCAGTTGTAGTTTCACTGGCATTTAGCCAGTTTGTGTATATTCTGTTCCAAGCTGGTATACCTCTGCCAAAGTCCAGGTCATTGGTAGATGTAAGGATATTCCTCTTCCAAGTGCTCAAGACATTTTTTGAAATAAAGCAAATGAGTTAGTTTCTTCCAGGTAAGCATCACACTAAACACACCAGTATCCAGTTGAGCTACACACAGACACCTTATTGAGCTACAAGGTTTTCATTTGCCTGAGGAGGCATACACCGTATTTGGCCAAAGGCTGACTAGTAAGAGCTATATTTAGTGTGGTTAATTTTAATGTGTAATTTAGTAGACCTTTTCAAAAGTGCTCCAGAGCAAAGCAGAGCTCACTGCTAACTTTGGCAGAGGTGTGCAGCTCATCAAAAATGCGATTCAGAGATGTGCATAATTTTCATAACTGAATCCTATTGAATGTTATAGTGAGCTTTTTAAGTTGGCAGTCTGAGCAATTGGAATAATTGTTCCTCAGTACCCCATTGAGCAAACTGAACCGTGCAGTGCTGACTTGTATGGGCACAGTCTGCTCTGTTCAGTAAAACAGTATTTCATGGTATGCTGGTTCCCTTTCCAACTCTGAGCATATGTTAATAGCCGCACACACTTCTATTGCTTTGTTGGAAATTTGTGTAGTATGGCCTTCTGTGACACTGTATAATATACAGCTTCTGAAGTGAAGCAGTCTGTGAGGGCCTAGATTGCAGTATTTGGTTTTGGCTTTGAAATGCTGAGCAGTGGATCTGCTGAGTTCCAGAGCTGCATGGCAAACTTTTCTGAATTGCTTTCCATGTATGTGTTAGGCAGTGTAAGGTCACCTTTTATAGTACACAAATGTCTGATTACCACCCAATAGCAGCAGCTCACCAAAATATTTTTATATATGGGGAACGATCTCCCCACTGTACTTGTTATGCAGGTGAACTGTGCCCTGCAGCTTTTTTTCTATTGTTTGTTTGCACAACTTGATACCACATATGCTGGGTCTGTGGATATGGCTAACCTGTTGTCCACAGGTTCTGTGAAAACTTCATTCCCCTGTCCCCACCACACGTACCCAATGATATCCAACACCTGTCACCTACCTTGTATCCCTAAAGAGCAGGTCATAAAGGCCCTCTCTCTAAGGCCAAAAAACACAGCATCTATAGGACCTGATAACATCCCAGGCTGCATCCTACATGGGCTACAACAAGAATTAGCAACACCACCGGGTACTCTTGTCTAAGCACCAGCTTCATCCCAGCTGAATGGAAAATGAGCACAGTTATTCTCTTGCACAAAGGTGGTGCTTCACTCACCCCGAGAACCGTAGAACTATTAGCCTGACTAGCCTTATCAGCAAGGCCATGGAGCGAGTTATCATGGAAATTAGCAAAGTAATCTCCAATCACTTGACCCTACTCTGTTTGGATTTGACCAAGGGAGATCATGCTCGTTAAACCTGGTGGATTTTTGAGACTGTCACCATGGCCCTGGATGAGGGGAAATCTGTGCATACAGCCTATCTAGACTTAGCCAAGGCATTTGACACTGTCACCCACTTGGGCATCAATGACAAACTCCTCCATCTAGGTATTGACCCATATCGTTAGATGGGTCATTAACTGGCTCACTGATGGGATTACCCTATTTTGACTGTGTGTGTTCTATCTCCAGCAACAGACCTGTAACCAGTGATGTTCCACAGGGGTCAGTCCTGAGACCACTACTTTGTGGAATCTATTTCTCAGAAGTACAAGCAAAACCTAAAGGTCTGTGGCTGACTAAGTTTGCTGATGACCGCAAACTGGAGCGGTCATAGAATCTCCAGTTAATTTCAGCATCCTGCAAGATGTTCTTACACAAACAGTTGATTGGTGCCAAAGTCATGTCCCTAAACTCAATGCAAAAAAAAAAATGTTATCCCTTTCAGTAAGAGTGATGTTCCTGTTAACTACCAAATCAGTAGCAACATGCTTAGTGGTGAGAGACTTGGGCGCACAGGTTGACCGCACTCTTACCTTTGGTCACAATGTTTCCAGAGTGATAAGAAGGGCATTCTATATCACTTATCTCATAAGTAAGGGCATTTCCTCCGGACAAAAGAAGTTATAACCTCCCTGTACTCTTCCCTTATCAGGTCATTAATTGAGTACAATGCCCCTTGCGATTGTACTTTTCCAGGCACCTGCAGCAATTGGAGAAACCAGAAAGGGTCATTACAAGGAAAATTCAAGGTTTTTCAGCATCTGTCCTATCTGGATTGTCTGAAATCACTGTCACTTTATTCTGTTTCATACAGACTACTCAGAGGGAGTCTCTGCCTTGCATACAAGGCATTCTCTGACCCTACTTTATAGGAAATGCTGCATATCTGGAAGTCATATGGTATACAGGTTACTCGCTCTGAAGACCTTAACCTGGTATATGTGATCTTTAATAGAACTGGCTGGAGGGGCAGATTTGTCTCCCAGAGGTTATACCTTCGGAACAGACTCTCACTTCATGTCAAACAGAATACCTCATTGACCCTCCTCAAACACAGTCTGGACGATTTGGAAGAGTAACCGTAAATTCACCATGCAGTTCCACCTCTAGCCCTCATGGACACTGACATTAAGTGCTAATCGTGGAAACCTGGGTAGAACTTGGCTAGGCTTGTAAGAGCTCTAGGGCCATTAGCCTAGTAACTTTCTATGATACTATGAACTTTACCAACTTGTAAACATGTCAAGCTGCTTTTCAACCTTGCACTGAAGGGGCTTTGAAGAATTTGTCCTCAGTGGAACGTGTGGGTCTTTGACTCTGTGATGCTGATGTCTACAGTCATGTTCTAAGGGGGATTTATTTGTCACTCTGAATCTTTTCAGTGTACAAGATAAATCGGGTTCCTGTTGTGTTGTCGAAGTTTTACAACTTTGAACACCATATGGTCGAACCCATATGTTCGAAGTTGTAAAACTTTGAAACCGTTAAAAAAAAAACTTGACCGTTTAAAGATTTTACAGGTAAGTTGTTTTTTCATAAGTATTCAGAATTTTACAACTTCGAACATATGGGTTCGACCATATGGTGTTTTGAAGTTGTAAAACTTCGATCACGTAATAGGAACCCGATAAATCTATATGGTGGTCATGCCAAGAGAATGAAAGTAAGCGTTTTAAAAATTGCCATGTTTTTGTTATAATTAACATGTATGGACAGTTTTAGTGCAACAAATCAACCAACCTGTTTTTGGGATGTGGGAGGAAACCAGAGTATCTGGAAGCGCGCACACACACACACACACACACACACACACACACACACACACACATGCATTCACTAGATTCAGTGTAGGCTAAAACCTTTACCAAGTTTCAATATTAGTTTACTTTTTCTCAGGCCATTGTGAGCCATTACTTCATTATAGTCTGGTGTAGCACTCTGTCCCTACTTCTCAATTGATCCACCACAATTTGTGAGGTTTTATGGTTGGATGATGTGAGGGCATTCGGCGTCTTATAGTTTCATATTTTAGTTGTTTTACTTTAAACGCTTAGAATGTAGTACTTTCACAGGATGTCATGAACATGACAAAGGCCTTTCATTAGAAATGGTTGTCATGATTTGTCACGCCAAGAAATTAAGTTTGAGGTATAAAAACTGAAAGCTATATAGATAAGTTTTCAGCAGCTGTAATTACAAAATAAGCTAGGAAAAACCACAAAAAATGCTGAAAGCTATGAAAGGTGGATCAGCCTGATAACACTGAGGCGGAGGTTCCATTTGCAGTGTTGATAGCCTATGTTCTGGGTAGAATCCTGGGTATTGGACAGACATGTAGGGGAGGTGCATGAGTGGTTTCAGCTGCTCAAATGTTTGTCAGCCATTTGCTGCAGGATTGTCTCTGTTGGAGATCATAAAGTTTGCTAACCAGGACTGTCTTGCAACAGAGATGTAGGAAGATGTCCTTCAGTATATTGTATGTGTTGGTGGATGTAGGCAGATGTGTTGCAGAGCACACATGTGAGGGTGGATGCAGGCAGATGTCCTGCAGTTCTCGCATGTGAAGGTGAGCTGTGCATTTTATAATTTCTTGCTCCTGATGTCTTTTGGGTCATGAGAGAGCATACAAGAAAAATCTCTCTGATGCATGAACTTTGGTGTTCTTACTATTGCCAAATAGCAGACTGTTGTGTCTGTGGGGAAGTCAATGAATAAGGGGAATATGGGTAAGATCTGGCAGTCACAGAAATGAAACAAGAAAAAAATAACATAATCAAAGCTGTGAGTACACATCTTGTCATGAACTCATATTTACATTGAGGAGCTTTCAGTATATTGAATCTAGATGTCGAATAAGTGCAGCAAAACATTTCACATTATTTAATACTTTTTAGGCTAGCTGATTCAGTAGAAGATGAAACCAATAAAATAATGAGGGCTTCTATTGCCAGGCTACTTCCTTATCTTGTGATAGGATTCATTTTATAGCATGTGGACGTCCTTAAACTGATTTTTGTGTTCCTTGAGTTTCGGCAAGGCACACAAGAAAATGAACCAATACTCTGCTGCTGCTCCTCTCCTTATATCTTGTATGTTCACTGGGACTGTGAAAGCTGTCTTTTGTTGTCATGAGAAAAAGAAGGTTCAGATTGTGAGCTTTTGAGGTTTGTCGTGTAGTCCTCTGTTTCCCTCATTCTCCACTTGTACTGCATGATCCTAAGTAAGCCTGAATTCCCGAGCAAGTTCATTATCTCCGAAGAGAAGCAGATGTTCCTAAAAGGGTTTACCTAATTAAAATCTGCACCCAGCTGTTATGGCCTGGTTAAACCTACAGTTTAATGTTTTTGAGTAGCTTGCATATTCCATACCTGGTAAATGACAGCAGCTTGTGTTAATGAAATATTTCACCGAGATGCATTTGTGACTTGAGTGCAGCAAATGACCCTACAGTAATGACAGTCTCTTGCAAATGCATCCAAAGCTGTACTGCTAATGTTGCAGTTGGAGGGGCTGCATGTACAAAGAAGGTAGAAGAAGAAATGAGAAAATACTTTTTTAGGAGAGGAGCAGTAACTGGGCAGGGTTTTAGAAAATGATGGCTTTAGCCTTTGAGTATACTTTTATGTATGGCAAGTTCCTCTGTAGGTGTTGGCTGCAGTTTGCATTTCAGATTGGCTATAAGCAGGTTTCAGAAAGGGATAGTTTAGAAGTTGCCTGTGCTCTTTTTAGGCTTACCAAGAGTAAGTTGAAAGCACCCGCAGGCAGGGTAGTGTCCTTTTTCGTTAGAAAGAATGCTTTAATGATGTTGCTGATATGGTGAGGGTTCTTTGTATTTGTGGAGATGTGAGAATTTAGATTTTGAGGGAGATTTAAAGGTGTACAACTGTGTTGTAAGCAGTCTTACACTGTGTTCTAAACCTCAGCAGCTTTCCCCAGGAGGTGCAGAGTCTCGGAAGCTTTTGAAGGTCTGTAGGTTGTTCTTCCATTAGTGTTTCACAGTGTCAGGAAGTGGCTAGTTTGAGTATGGAATAATCACTGTTGCAGGTAGAGAGAAGCCTTTGATTAAAAAATTTAAAACATGCTTTCACTTTTGGGCAATGTGTCAGGCCCATTAAATCGAAACTGACTGTGTCCTTCAAAAAAACATTACTGAGCAAAGTGTGAGTAGTTTCTGGCAGTAACAGATGTGGGGGAAGTCTTTACGTTATACGAAATATTTTTTTCAGTGAAACAGTCAGGTGATACTTGAATAGAAATCCTTCTCAGCTTGACTGACAAGTGTCAGTTGTAAAACTGACGTGACATGCTTTTTGATTACTAAGCTTAATGGGTTCAGTCATTTTCTGAATTTGGGTGAAGTCTTGCAATTTGTACATCAACCAAGGTTATGACTAATCCAGCTATTGTTAAAATCCCTTAAGGTCATTATTCTGGAGTGTAGAGGTCAGGCAGTAAATTTGTTAATGGCACATTTGTACAAAATTTGTGGACAGTGGACGCAGAGGGGAACTGTTGGGGAAAAAAAAAAGCTTTTGGTAAGGCATTTTGTGCCATATAAAGAGGTTATCGAATGGATATTAAAGATTAATCCTACATAATAAACAAGGAATATTTTGTTTTTTACCCAAAATATGCAGACACACCCTCTCTCGCTCTCTTTCACTTACTCATACACAAATTTAACAAAACAAACTAAAACATATAAAGTGTGCAGTGCAGAAGTTACTTTAATTTTCATATTTTACAGTGGGCTGATTCATTTTGAAATATGAAATAAATTGCAGCCGAGTATAAGCAGATGCCAGTGGTGGCTCCTACTAGCACTTGTTTTGACCGTTTTTATTTCCCTGCCCTAAGCTGTACTTGAAATTCAGATCACTCTTTTATTTAAGAAAAAAAAAAAATACTGAAACATAATAAATATACACTTTTTTTTTTTTTGCTTTAAAAAAGGCTAGTAGGCATATGTAATGTTGTCTCTTCGGTCTCTCTTTTTGATAGTTAATGCAGATGAAGCTTGTTTCTCTGCACATTTCTAACTGGTCAAAGATTAGCCTTTTCCTTTCCAATCTGATTGTGCAGTCTTCATGGTGCCTGTATGCCTCACAACCCTCTTCTGTTTGAGCTTTTTCAGTGTGCACTCCGCACTGGTTTTGAATAACTGTTTGTTTTCTTAACATCTAACTTAAGCAACTCTCCCCAGCACACATGCACAGTGGTGCTGTTGGTCTTCGGCAGGATTTTAATGTAGATTGTAAATTCTGACTCCGAAGATGAGCTATACAAGTCCAGGTCTCTGAATGCCATCTAAAGCAACATTCACCCGTTTCCTACACCCCCCTTACAAAGACTTTGCTCCCTTGTATTCCCTAGTTAAGTATAGATTTCTTCAATTGCAGCAGTCTTAGAAGTATGTGTCATTGCCACTTATTAGCAAAGTCAGTCTCAATTACAGCATCATTGCATAGCCAAGAGTTTACCACATAGTACAAATTCTTTTGGAGCCCCATAGCTGGATGTTTTTACATCTGATTCATGTCTCTTCCATGCTCTTGCAGCTGTTTGAGAGGCTTGATCTTTTGTAGTTGCTTGCAGTACCTTTGTAGCTGTGCTGTAAAGTACATCAGTTTTGATGTGGGCTTTGAGACACGTGCTCTTGCCATCACACATGAGTCTGGGACAAAGGTCCCAGATCAGTGCATTTTCAGTGGAAAGTCTATAGTTTAGTTTAAATGATTGCAAGCTCTACCACCTTTTTGCAAAACACTGATTTTTTTTTTTTGGGGGGGGGGGTAAAATTTGAAGCCAAAATCAAAACAGTGTCGTCTTTTGTTTTCTTCCCTTCTGTCAGTAAAATGGCTGTAGTATTCATTCCTTAAACTTGTGTTCTCTTTTAGGATATATAGATGTCATTTTCATTTCAGGCATGCACACCTGTTTGGGTTCACATTTCTTGACTGTGCTCAATTCCCTCCTGAATGCCCGGTATATTCACAGAGTCAGTGCAGTTCCTGATTTATTGTAGTGTCTCCTTTTCCCCAGTGGACTAGAAGCATAAAATTGTACATAGCAGTGATGGTTGGTGTGGTTTTTAATCAATAAACCACTTCTTGGTTTCTTAAATCTACCTTAGTCTGTTTCCTTTCTGTCATGCTGACTTCTGTGCATGTTCTCGCATCACACTACTTTTGCGTTTGTGCCTTATACCAGACCAGTTGTTTGCTGCCTACACATCGAAGAACTGTTGTAGATTTACTTGGAGGAAGTGGGCCACCAAGTCATTCTGCTAGTTTTGGAATTTTTTCTAGTACATAACCTGTTTTATTCTCCTTAGTGAATGCACGCTTGGGGAGCCAGTTGAAGTGACCACCCCACAACATATTGAACAGAATCCTGTCACTACTCTTGTGTCTGGAGTAAAGCATCTGTCTGTAAACTCTGTGTTCCATCAAAGGTCTGCACAACAGGAGTTTTGCTTACACACCCCTATCATCAGAGTAAGTCTTTGCTTCCTCAGTCTACTACCTTGGTGCAACCCTTAGATGGCTGGGCCACTTTCTGATTACAGTTGCTTTTGACATGTATGAATATCTGATTACAGTTGCTTTTGACATGTATGAATACCTTACTTCTATGGCTGAGAGCCAATGGCTGTCTTTGTGGGCTGTTAACATCCAGTAAATTCTCTGTTATATACACCAGTTCTCCGTTTACACACGCACACACTATCACGTGTTAATCAGGTAAGTACACTGGTCCAAAGGCCCTTTTCATGCATGACTCTGGCCACAAGGTAAAAGTGTTAAGATGCAGGAAGCAAAATAGTGAAACGGTGTCCATGAATTGGGTAACCTTGTGCTTCCAAACTGTTCAGTGCAGTAAAAGTACAATATTTGCATAGGAAAGACTTTCCAAGATGGCTGCACGCTGATCAGCAGATTGATTTGAGCGCAACACGGTTACATTGTTTGGATAAATTCAGTCCCTGGCTAGTTATTACACTGTCTGGTTTTCTGTCAGTTTCTCCAAATTTCCTCTTTGCTGGTATCCAATCAAAAAAAGAGAAGAGAAGACGCTGGTTGGGAAGAATCTTGAAGCTGTTCAGCAAAAAAGCAGTTCACATGTCAGCTTTGGTACAGGAGATATCCATCTTCTGAATTACTGGAAGCTAAGTCAGATGCACTCAGATGTGTTTTAAATGAAACACTTGAATATATCATTAACTGAAATGACTAAAAGGCTGGAAAAATGCAAACAACTTTAGCTATTCAGAATATGAGCTGATAAAACTGCAAAAATCATGGGTTGCCATGAAGAAAAGTTTGGATGAATGTGAGACTTTGCAAAACGAGCATTTTCAAAAATAGTATCCCAAGAACAGGGCACATGCAGAGATCCTGAGATTTTCTACTGTACCAGAGAAAGTGGAAGGAACAGACTCCATTAATTTAATGAAAGTACAAATAAGCAACTAGACTGGTATTCTATGGCAGGATTAGGTTATTGAAAGGGCAGATGCAGTGTAAGCTCTAAACCTGGCAGCAAAGGTAGATATTGATAAATATGCAGTCATGCCAGCAGAAAGGGTTGCTCCTGAACTCTGGAAGAATAGAAAAGTATTAAAAATTGGAGACAACAGGTTGTTTGTAGAAAATGATTGCTTCTCATCTGCCTGGTATACACTGAACAAATTTATCCCAGCAGCTTGGGAACGCTGAGAGGCAGAGGTGAGATTCAAACTGCTGTATTGAGCATACCTCTCAACTGTCCAGATTTTTGGCTCATATTTTTGGTCCGTTCCTTATAAAAATTGTGGTTTTCTGGCAAATCACTGAAGTCTGTAAATAATGACCTACGTTTGCGTTTCAGACTTCAAATCCTTCGGAAAAATGTTAAAACAAACCCTGTTATTCAAGCAACTTTCTAAGTTTTTAGAAGTACAATATTTAAAATATGTCCCTATTTTTAGGCCTGTGTCTCCATTTTCTCGGGTTTTATCCAGATTTCTTGCACTAAGAAATCAAGAGGTATGGTATCGAGCTGTCTTCAGAATTTTTTTGTTTTCCTGGAGAACTGTCTAAGGAGGAATTGAAAGTTTATCCAACAAAGAGTGAGCCAGTAAGCAGAATGTACCCTTTCTTCAGACAACAAAGCTCATACAGGGACTACCAGTGAAACGGTTTACATTACTCCAAAGGCTTTGAGACATAGAAAAAAGGCGGTCGAAGTGTGAGTACCTTGGACTTGACATATTGGGGGATGATCAGGAAAGACCAGCAACACTGAAATTAGTAAATTAAATGGGAGACTATAAAGTATCTATCCTTTGGATTTAGGAGAAGAAATGTGAAGTATGGCTGTGCAAGAAAGATGCTTGGAAAGACTGGAATTGTATTGATTTTGTTAAACTTATTGGTAAACTCTGAAGCATATACCCAACTTTGTCACTAATGTTTAGAAGGGCACTGAAGGAAATGAAGAAACAAAGTAGAAACTGACTTTATTGTTTATCACACAATGTTTATAATATTCAAATATTAAAGTTACATGTTTTATATTGTAAAGTTGTGTAATGTGCAGACAGGGCTATGTTAAATGTGAGTAGTGGGAGTCTTTACTAGTGAATGTTGTGCATGTTAAGCAAGTGTTTTTAATTAGTTAACTGTAGCCTGTACACTAATAAGATAGGCTAGACAGAAGCAAGTAGCAAGTTAAAGGTAATATAATGTTATAATCTTGGCTTGGCGAGGTAGGAGTGGAGTGTAAAAGTGTATTGATCAAATATGTAGAATTAAAGTAATTTTCTGTCTGTACATGGGGTGGATGTCTAGATTAATGTCCTTTAACTTAAGCTATAGACATTTTTAAACAATTGGGCTTGAATAAACAAGGCAACATGTCAAAAGGCATGAAAATGTAAAGTTTCATGCATCTGCAAAGTTATTAGCTTGTTGGTTATTTTATTATTTATTAGATGTTCTCAGTGGGAGACAAAAACTCTGCAGGTAGTTGGCCAGTAGAAGTCTGTATGTTGTGTTCTTGAGTGAATTTTACACTTGTTTCCCACATCTGTAAAGTTGCTAGCTCTTTTTTTTTTTCCCTCATTGCTGACTGCTCTCTCTTGTAGAGGTGCTGTTTGCAGGTGCAAGCAATTTAACCATGAGAGATCTGTGCACTCTTCACTAAGGCTGACCAGAAATATAACTTTCAAAAGTACAGTAGCAAGCAGGTCAGTGAAAAATAGTTTGAGAAGGTATGGAAGATCTTGATTGTGGATTATAATATGCAGGCAGTTAAAATATTTAATCGGCTGTTTAATTAGTTGGGGATGATAGTTAATGAGAAGTCTAAGGAATTTGGGAGGGGAAGAGGGCAAGAGTTAGCTGTGATTGATTCTGTATTGCATGTTGGTTTAGGATTACCAAATTTGATGTTTTAAGTTATACAGTTAAATCTCATTAACACAAGCAAAATTTATAAATCAAAGTGAAAAGGGATTATGAAATGAGATGGAGCTCAAGAAACTGGGTGAGAGTAAGCTATCACATGAAGGTCCTTAAGGAAAATAGCCATAAACAATATTATGTTCGTAAAGGAACAACGTTTTCTAAGAACTAAGCCAGTACACAAGTGGAGAATATTGGTAATGGGGATGACTGCAAGTAGGGGTTATAGGAAATAGGCAAAAGTGGATGGAATTTGCTCCTTTTACCAGTTTTGTCCAGCAAAGTATTGGATACAAATAACTAGACAGAGAAATGCTCGAGTGAGACGAGGCCAAGTAAAAGCTTGGACTGAAAGCCAGAGGCTGCCTTCCTTACCAGAAATTGATTGTCTGAGTATAAGCAGGGGAAGGGATTTTGGAGTACTGAGGGAAAGCAGGGAGGCACACACTCCTACCCTCTATGCAGGCTGACTATGAATCTATGGGAACTATGCCTGAAACTCAATATCCAACTACAGACCCAGTTCGTGCCAGGGAAAGAAAATACACTGGCAGACAGCTTAAGCAGAACTACCATGGATGCACACGAATGGATGCTGCACCCAGACATCTTCCAACTCGTAACAAAAGCATGGGGAAAGCCGGAGATAGATCTGTTCGCCTCCCCCCTCAACCATCAACTGAAGACATTCTGCTCAAGGACATACCACCCACAAGCTTGGGAGGGTGGACTCCCTCTCTTTCAGCTGGAAAGCTCTAAAAGTATATGCCTTCCCACCTCTCCCATTAATGTCCAAGGTTTTACTGAAGATCAGGGCGGAACAGCCAAGAGTGATTCTGATAGCTCGAGACTGGCCAAGGCAGCACTGGTATCCACTATTGAGGAGCATGTCACAGGCGAAACCATGGCCTCTCCCCCTATGGCCTCTTCTGACTCAGAACAATTTCAAGATCATGCATCCCAACTTGAAAACATTGCAGCTAACTGCCTGGAAAATTCCTTAACTCTCCCTCAAAATATTTTATCACAGAGAGTAAAGGACATTATTATGGAAGCTCGCAGGCCTTCCACAAGGAAGACATACTCAGTTAAATGGAAAAGATTTCTCATTTGGAACACAACAAAAGGCTTAGATGTGACAGTGGCGAGCATGACACATATTCTGGAATACATAGCAGAATTGTTCCACAATGGCCTGTCCTATTCTTCCATTAAGATTCATGCCTCAGCAATTTCAGCAGAATACAATGTGGATCCACCTATCTTCTCGCACCCTCTCCTCAGGCAATTTCTGAGAGGGATCAAAAACATCAATCCTCCAAGAAAACCCCCTTTACCTGCTTGGGATCTCAACTTTGTGCTGGTGAAACTAACACTTCCTCCCTTTGAACCAGCAGCATCGGCGGATCTACAGTTTCTGTCTTGGGAAAACTGCATTCCTTCTGGCCATAACTTCAGCAAGAAGAGTATCTTTTACAAGCTTTAATGGCAGTACAGCCATTTCTTATCTTTCATCAGGACAGAGTTTCACTAAGAACCAATCCTACTTTTATGCCAAAGGTGGTATCTAGGGTATCCCTGAACCAAGCTATTCACTTGCCTACATTCTTCCCAAATCCACAGAATAGAGGGGAAAAACTTCTACACACCATGGATATACACAGACAACTACGCTACTACTTGGACAGAACTAAAAGTAGCAGAAAAACTGATCAACTCCTTGTAGCATATGCAACTGGGGTACAAGGAAAAGCAATTTCCAAACAGACAATTTCAAAGTGGATAGGAAATTGCATTCGATTTTGTTACTCCTTTCATGGAAAGACCGTTCCTGCAAACATCAGGCCTCATTCCACAAGGGCCATGGCCACCACTACAGCCTTCCTAAGAGGGGTGGCTACCAAGGACATTTTAGAAGCTGCTGCATGGAGCTCCGTGCATACATTTGCCAAACATTACAATTTACCTTTATACTCCAGATCCAGAGCGGGTTTTGCTACTGCAGTCCTGCAGGGGATCTTAACTACACCATCTTTTTCTTAGTATCTCCTCCCCCAGATTGGCTATGGTATTCTACCCATATGTTATGACTGCAGATGCATCCTTGAAGGACATAATACAGTTTGGTACCTACCATAAATGTAGATGTCCGATAGGTATGCATCTGCAGTCAGGGTTTCCCTCCCTCCTTCCCCTCTGTGGTATTCTTAGGGTACTTACCCCTCCATTAGCTAGCTGGGGGATCTGTTATGGTGTATTTGTTTGTATACATATATATATATATGTATATATTTTTTTGGAAAATGTTTGGAATTTTACTGCATTCCTCCAAATTTGGCCTTCCTAGAGGGCACCTGGCATCTGGGGCAAGAAACGCTGAGGAAAATGGCGTCGGCTGATGCTTTTATACCCCAGACGCTCTGACGTTGGGGAAAGTGCGACATCAGCTGAGGCCAGACCCAGACTTTGGAATCCGGCCGACCGAAGGGCTGCCTGAGGCAGGACAACCCATATGTTATGACTGCAGATGCATACCTATCGGACATCTACATTTATGGTAGGTACAAAACTGTACTTTTCTTTTCCTCACCTTGTAACAAACAGTTTCAATGATTTTACTCTATGCAACTTCACTAATAAGGAATATAATGCATCGAATGCTGACTTATCTAAAGGTTTAAGTTTTGTACCTGCTAAAATAACTAGAATAGCAGAGGCTATTGATTTGAAATTTTTCACCTGGAAACTTAACCTGACCTTATGATTCAGTAATGTGAACGTTAACTGGGATTGTAATATGCTGCAAAAATCTAGTACGTTCAATCCTCCACTGAATCGTATTGTGCATATGTATGAAGAATTATCAAAACCTTCTAAGGTCAAATATAATTTGACGTTATAAGAACAAGAATTATTCCAAGAACTATCTAATGACAAGACTATAAGACTGAAACCTGATTTGGGGGGGGGGATCTTATTATCATTAACACGGATGTTTATAACAGAATGAATGTATTAAGTGAAACTTGCATTGAGGTTTCACGGAATTAATTTAATGTAGCCTTTGCAAAGATTGATATGGCATTATATGCTTTGCTAATGCAGGGGCAAATTAGTTGAGAAGAATACATGTTCATGGAGAACAGTCAGCCAGTTATTGCAAGTATTTTTGGGAATACCTAAGTTGCATAAAAGTATAACTGCCCCCCCCTTAAGACTGTAGCTGATGCTAATAGATCAAAAACCCATTATATGGCCAAATGTTTGGATAGCATGTTAAAAGAAACCATCACCAAGCTACCCCAAATTTGTCATGATTCTTGGGATTTTTTTAGATAAGGTAAATGGGATTGCTTATGATGAAAAATATTTTTATTCTTGACCGTTTGTCAACAACTTGCATTTCAGTAATTCTGCATGATGTGGGGCTTAATTTCCTTGAAGAGGTTCCATTTAGCACACATGTAGTGGATCGTGTCAAGGTTAATGTGGTGGTTAATCTTATGGAATTGGTGCTATCAAATAATTTCCTTTACTTTGAGGGTCAACTTTTTAAACAGGTAACTGGAGTAGTAATGGGGACAGCTTGTGCACCCAGCTTTGCAAATTTGGGGATGGCACAATGGACATCACCTATATTTTTAACAGCAGGTATTGTGACTTTTGCGTGTATTATACCCACTATCTGGATGATGATGTTCATCCTTTGGACTGATACGAAAGATAGACTTAATGATTTCTTCAGTGGTGTTATTTCTTTAATTTCTTAAATTTTCCCATACTTATAGTTCTGAGACCATCACATTTTTGGATGTTGAACTTTCAAAGAATAGAGATAAGAAGTTTTTCAGCTCTAATATTAACAGGAAAGTTAACTTTACTAATTCTTATCTTCATTATAGCTGGCACCCTAAACACCAGAAGAAGGCTGTAGTGAAAGGCTAGTTAGTGAGGTTAGCCAGGGTGATAACTGAAGATGCCTAATAGTGAATGTGAAAAACTTTTAGCGATGCTTAGTAAGCGAGGATATCGTAGTCTCCGAAAAAGATTGTGGTTTTTATACCCCTTTACTATGCAAGTTTAATTCTGCCATGGATGATGTACGATCTACTCCTATATTGCTTGACCATAATGAGGAAGGCTTTGAAAGTGTGGATAAAAAATATAGTATAAAACCTTTTATCGTAACCGTTACAGTTGATAGTTATAATATTTTCAACTGCATTTTGAAAAACTGGATAATTTTTTCAGCAGATAATGTAATAAAATTGCTAAGTGAAAAGTCATCTGTGGTATATAGAAAAAATAAGCCCTTCAAAAACTTGTTGGAAAACAGTTCAGTCTTTACTAATATAGTAAGAAAATGGCTATGGTCAAGTGTGGGAGTTGTGCACAGTGCAAGAATATTTTTACAGGGGAGATGTGCACAGTGCAAGAATATTTTTACAGGGGAGAGTGTTGTAGGAAGGCATATAGAATTATTGGCCACTATAACTGATTTATCCCAAGTAGTTTACATTACATGTTGTGATGTTTGCCCAGAGTTTTATGTTGGGGAAATCTCCAGAAAGTTAAAAAGAATGTATGAGCATCAACGCTCTATATAGACATATACATGACCACATATATTTTCAAATTTTTAGTTATTGAACAGGTGGAAAAAGATTTGAGGGTTTATATTAGATGACCATTTACTTCAAAGAGAACTAGTATGGCAGTTGAAATTAAATACATTGAAGGATCCAGGGTTAAATGAATCATGTTCTACTAACCCTGTGTTAAAACTGAGAGCATTGGAAGTTTAGTATTTTTATGATTGCATTTTGGATGTTTTATTTATTTAGTATACAATGGGTTTTTATGTAATTTATATTTAAAAATAATTTTTAACGCAGCATTTCTTAGATGTACGCATATTTTTATTACACATTTATGTTAATAGGTTTGCTAAGCATGCTTTTTATTAATGTATCCTTTGATTGATGTATTTTTGCATTTTATTCGTTTTAAAATCATGTGTTAAATGGTTTACATTTTTGGCCAGTTCTGAGGAAGTCCCTGAATGGAATGAAAGACCTTAACTGTCTGAATAATAGTTTTAATAAAGTTTGAGTGTTTTATCTCATTGGAGACAACGTCATTGCTATTGGAATATTTGGTACGGTGTCATACAGGATTGTGTGTTCTTTCTGATGTTCTTCGTGTTTTACTGTTTCAGTCGTCTCACTTGGGTTATCTGCCTGCAGGTAGCCCTCAGTCGGCCCAAGTACCAGAGACTTAGTGTTTCTGTGTCAGTTGTGGTCGCTCCAAGACTGACGTCAGGTCGTCAGGGGTATAAAAACAGGCATTTGACGCCATTACATCAGGCTTTCTTGCTGAGGAGCCCAAAGCAGAAGCAGTTTTCAAGTGCCGGTCAGCCGCTACCTGAATTTTCGTTTACGAATTGAATAATCCTGAAGTCTTCTAAAGCAAAGTACCCTGTTGGGGATCCTTTTTTTTTCTTGCTGTAACTGATGTCAGAAAAAGTTAACAATTGTCTTACCTGTGGAAAGCAAATACCTCAATGAGATTTTCATTCTTACTGCATCACCTGCTTAGGCCCAGACCATGACGTACCTCGCCATTGGTTTTGTGCCCTGTTTAACGTCCAAACCATTCATCGTCAGGCGCTCTCACTAAATTCCTTTCGCTCTCGATCTCTGTTTTCTGAAATGGCTTCGGTAAGCCATCCAACTACTGATATTCTGAAAAAAATGTAAGGATACAGAGACAGACCGCATAGGTTCAAAGCTGCCGACGACGCTTCCGTTAAGCTAGTTGCCAGTTCACTGATACTCTAAGTGCTTTTGCAGTCCCTGATGCCCACTTCAATTGATTCACAGGCCTCTACCGAGACCCATTTGGAGTCCGGTATGCCGCGAGACTCTTCGACTATGGAACCTGTGGATGTCTCTACTTTGGATGCAGGCACCGGCTTTTGAGGCAGTTCTTCACCCAACCAATGTTCGACTGAAACCGACCTTTTTTAACCAAAACTACCGAGGTTTCTTAGGCCCAGAGTACGCACTACACCTAGAAAACCGATGACCAAAGCGCATGCACTTGCTCCCATGCAACAAAAACAAATGCTTAGAATGGCAGAAGACCTTGTTACGCTGATTAGGGGAAGTCCGCCTTCCCCTGCTAAGAGAAAGAGACCAGTCCTGTACAGCTTCTACAGACCAGGAGTCCAATGACTCTGACTCAGATTTCTGAAGACATGCCCTTATCTGCTTATGAGGATTCAGATGCAGAGGAATCCATTCCATCTGCCTCCCATTCAGAGGATTTTTCTTTTGGTGAAACCTTGAGAGCATTTCCACTGGGAATGCCAAGACTATCCTCAGTCCAAAAAGACACTGAGAATTCCTAGAGTTGCCTCAGCACAGGCCTTTAGCAATACCCCTGTCCTGGATATTGTTAATGATGTTTTTATGGAATCCAGTCTTACTCCTGACACTTTACCTCCTGCTCCTAGGAAACCAGACGGGTACTACAGAATACCCTTTCACTCACAAATTTCTTTTCAAGAATCCTACTGCTGACCCAGAGATCATTTTCCAGGGGCCTAAAGGTATCAAGGCTACTACAGCCAAGAATCCCACCCCTTCAGACAGGGAATTCCAGAGCTTTGGACAGATGGGGTAAGAAGGTATATACCTCTGCAACTCTTGCTATTAGGGCACTGAATTGTCAGTTTCACATACTGAAGTACCAGCAGCATATTATAGAAATTATTAAACAAAAAGTGGCAACCTTTACAGACTGTTCAGAAAATAAAGAATTGCAGGAGCATATGCACTCTGCAAGCCAAGTCAGTAAGCATACTTTGCAGTGTGGCTTTGATGCCCTAGAAGCATCTTGCGGGGCAGCAGTCACTGGATCTGTACTGAGAAGACTTGCTTGGCTCAAGGAGCAGACCTTGCCAGACCATGTCAGATCAAAGTTCCTAGATGCTCCTTTGAACAAGGACAGTTTGTTTGGCACCAAAGCAGAAGAGGTTCTTAAAAAGATGGAAGAAAAAGCTAGGTCTATGCAGACTGTTAAAGAATTCTTACAAGTGCAACCCCCTAGATTCAATAGGCATTGCCCTTCCAAACACTGGTCCTTTCCAGCCCCCTCCAGGCCTTCTCAAACCAGACCCAGGGAAAACAGAATACCCAGACTGCAGTCTCAGGTTATGCAGAGATCTAAGCAATGGAGTGCCCCCACTCCTAAAGCAGGGAGTGGTAAGTCACCTCCTTAAAGAAAAACTCACAATGACTTCATTACTCCACTCCCCAGCCCTACCCAGTTGCTTGTGCCACTAGGAGGAAAACTTGCCCATCATGCAAAAAATTGGATGTCCATCACACAGGACTGGTGGGTCCTTAACATTGTATCCCAGGGGTACAATTTTTATTTCCATTAACTGCCAAACCCAAGCAGGTTTACAGACCTTCCTCCAAACCAGTGGGCAGAGGCTCAAAGCCAAGTAGCTTCCCTGCTCAATATCAGAGCTATTTAGCCAGTTCCAGTAGAACAGAGGGGTCAAGGATTCTATTCCAGACTCTTCTGGTACCCAGGAAAGAGGGCTCTTGGCGCCCAATCCTGGATCTTTCAATTCTCAACACCTTCCTGGTGGTACCAAATTTCAAAATGCTTACCCTGCAACAGCTTTTTCCTCTGCTGGCCAAGGATGCCTGGTTAGTCACCCTAGACTTAAGAAGCCTTTCTGCACATCCCCATAAGAGTCATGCAAGAAGTATCTACATTTCAGGGCATTATCTATGCATTATCTACTCTGCCCAGAGTTTTCACAAAATGCCTGGCTCCAGCCATTTCGTACTGCAGGCAGAGAAATATCCAAATTTACCCATACTTGGACGACTGCCTGATTTCAGGTGGACAGTCAGGAATTGCTGTTGCAGCACCTGATATTTGTGAAACACCTTCTCACTTCCTTGGGGTACACCATCAATGAAAAGAAAACAAAACTGGTGCCCAGTCAAAAGATTGTATTCCTGGGAGCAAGCTTGGACACATCCCAGATAGCATTCCTCACTTCAGAAAAACAAGTCTGACAGCCTAATTCAAACAAATGGTCACTAGAACCCAGCTATCCACAAGAATAATACTGCAGGCCCTAGAGTTCATGGCCTCATGTATACTGGTAATTCCACATGCAAGACTCCATATGAGGAAACTTCAATGGTACTTAAAACATCTTTGGTGCCAACATTCTCAGGACCTGGAAACAGTCATTCATAGTATACCCTGTCTAAGGACAGAGGTCCTTTGGAGGGCAGAAGCATGCTACCACAAGGGACTGCCCTTTTCTCCACCCCACGCCACCCAGACCCTAACCACAGATGCATCGGACTATGCCTGGGGAGCACACATGGATGGCAAATGCATTAATGGGCCACTGGAGCCCAAGTTAAATTCATCTGCACATCAACCAAAAAGAGATGCTAGCTGTGCAGAACACCCTGACAGCTTTCAGATCCCTACTCTTTCCAGGACAACTGCTAATAAAAACAGACCACACCACAGTTATGTGGTACATCAACAAGCAGGGAGGGAACCAACTCCTACCCACTATGCAGGTTAGCCATGGTCCTGTGGCACACTTCCTTGGACTTGCAAGCTCAATTCCTGCCAGGCAGACAAAACTCACTGGCAGACAACTTGCAGAAATCTAAGACCCACACGAGTGGCAATTGGAGCCCAGCACCTTCAACCTTCTGATTCAGAAATGGGGGGACCCCAGAGGTGGATCTCTTTGCCTCCCCCTACAACCACCAGCTCAGCAAATTCTGCACCAGGAATCCTCTCAGCAGAGCATGGAAAGTGGATGTCCTATCTTTTCAGTGAGTAAATCTCTCAATCTATGCCTTTCCTCCTCCCCTCTGCCCCTTCTCTCAAGAGTATTACTCAAGATAAGACAGGACAGACCAAGGACAATTCTGATTGCCCGGACAGGCCATGTCAGCACTGGTACCCACTCCTGCGCAGCTTGTCACAGGTGCCACCCTGGCACCTACACCAGAACCCAACCCTACTCTCTCAGCAGGAGGGACAGGTTTTGCATCCACAACTTTTGTCTTTTCGGCTTTTCCCGGTTAGAGGTCGCCACAGCGGAACTCCGGTCTGCTAATGATTGGCAGTAGATTTTTATGGTGCTGGGTTGCCAGCCCGACGCCCACCCTTCAGCGAAGGCACGCCCATTCACGCATATCTTTTGGAGGCCACTCTACTGCGGGGAGGGCATGCAGACTCCACACAGAAGGCACTCCAGCCGAGAATCGAACAGGAGAACCTCTTGCTGTGAGGCAACAAGGCTACCGTTGTACCACCGTGGCCCTAAGTCTTGCAGCCTGACCTATTCCTTGAATTCTCCCCCAGCAACCCTAAGCAAGCTGGTACTGAATGTCGTTATTGAAGCCAGAAGACCCAGTACAAGAAAATCCTATGCTGATAGAATCCAGGACAAGAACCTTTTCCATTTATCTAAAGGAGAGGACACAGATCTGCACTCCCTGCCTCTAATCCTGGATTATTTAGCAGATTTATTCCACAAAGGCCTGTCCTTCTCCTCCCATTAAGATACATGCCTCAGCCATTTCGGCTCATTACAGCACTGAGCTGCCTCTCTTCTCGCACCCTATTATTAGACAGTTACTGAGAGGGGCAAACAAATTGAGGCCACCAAGGAGAGCACCCACCCCTGCTTGGGACCTTTAAATTTGTACTGGTAAAGCTCACCCCCCCCCCCTCCTTTTGAACCTGCTGTGTCAGCAGACTTAAAATTCCTCTCTTGGAAAACAGCCTTACTTCTGGCCATCACTTCAGCTCGAAGAGTGTCTGAGCTACAAGCACTTATGGCTGTGGAACCCTTCATTATTTTCCATGCTGACAGGGTTTCCCTCAGGACTAACCCTTCCTTTATGCCTAAAGTGGTACCCAGTGTGGCTCTCAACCAATCCATCCATTCTTCCCTAATCCTCAAAATAAAGGGGAAAGGATCCTGCACTCCTGGGATGTGCACAGACAGCTCAGATTCTACCTTCATAGGACTAAGCCTTTCAGAAAATCTAACCAGTTAATAGTCAGCTTTGCAACAGGGGCAGAGGGCAAGGCCAATTCAAAAGAAACCATTTCCAAACAGGTAGTGCACTGCATCCATTTCTGCTACAAGCACCATGGGAAACCAACCCCTCAGGGGTGAGAACACATTCATCTAGTGCAACATCTACCCCTACAGCATTTCTTGGGAGTCCCCACCAGGGACATCCTGGAAGCTGCTTCCTGGCATTCAGTACACACCTTCACCAAGCATTACCACCTGCCTATCTTTTCCAAATCCAGGGCAGGTTTTGCAACAGCAGTCCTGCAAGGCATACTAGCCAGCCCTAACTTTTCTTGACTGCCTCCACCCTTCAGCTTTGGGAATCCACCCACGTGTGATGACTGCAACAGTGAAACACAAAGAACATAGCACAGTTGTGTACACTTACCATAAATGTAGATGTTCGAGTGTATTCACTGTTGCAGTCCTGCTTTCCCTCCCTCCAGCCCCCTGGTTTCTCTCTGTCTATCCTCTCTATGGCTATTACTCACCCCTTTTTCCCCACCATACCTCTTGGCTCCCTATTTGGGGGGCTTCTGACATTTGGGGAAAGAAAAACTGATGTAATGGCGTCTGCTGCCTGTTTTTATACCCCTGACGTCATTCCTGGAGTGACAGTATCTGACAGAGAAATACCAAGTCTCTGGTATTCGGGCCAACTGAGGGCTACCTGCAGGCAGATAACCCAAGTGTGATGACTGCAGCACTGAATACACTCAAACAGCTACATTTATGGTAAGTGTACACAATTGTACATTTTACATTTATTTGGTTCCAGTTCGTACAAGTCTTTTAGACTGTGTTTTATAGGAGGCTTTGTCAATTTAGTGGTGTGTTGACAAATGTTATTTTAGTTTTATGATCACTCACTGATAGTGGAGTGATACAAGAGGTTTTCTCTTAATGTTTCTTAAATATTTCCATGCTTCTTATGTTGCATTAGCAATTGGTAGAAGCAGATAACAGTCTGTAAGCATAAAGCAGTTGGTACAGTGCTTTATAACATCTAATGCAGTTAGACTGTGTCGGATTGGGTGAGTGCAAACTGTTGAGATACGTTGCCAGAGAGTAGGGGACAAGGGCTGGTTGTAATACTCTGATCGGTGGGAGACTGCTATATAAGACCCCAAAGATTTATGGATGAAATGTTTAAGGTGATACCTTGAAGTTAGGTTAGATAGTAGCTGACTTAGTAGCTGGTGAAAAGATAAACATTTTGGTGTCTTGCCTTTTGGCAATTACCTGACTAGTACTAGTGCTGCACTATGGTAGGAATCAACGTTCATTTGCTCCTTCTTTCACCAGAAACAAAGAAGCACTAATCTCAAGAAGGTTCCTGAGAAGCAGTTTTCAGACTTTCCAATAATTTGTATTCTCTAGGAAGTCTAGAAGATGATGACCCTGTGAATCTTCTCTCATCTGGTGAAAAATAGAAGCACTGTAAGTTGTGCCACAACAGCAGCAGTCACAGATCTATGGCAACTTCAAAAGATTCAAAATGATGATCTTTCCTTTCCGTGGTGTACTTTCAGAGAGTCATTTAAGTAGTTGGTCCCTACAGTTTGTTGCTTCTGCTTCCTTCCCCTTCCATTCCATTCCTAGTCAGTCACATGCACTTCTCCATGTCTTTCCTTTGTAGCAGAGTTCCCCTCCCTGCTGATCTCCTTCTTCATGCTTTTTTTGTGGTGCCAGTTTCTGTTTTTGTCCATTCTAGAAGGGACTCCCTTCACTTACTACTGTATGCCACTGTCTTTCCCACCTTTTCCTTTTGCCTCGTACACTATACCACTGCACTCCTGACAACCTCTGCTCATGTCTCAAGGGATTCAGACCTCTCCTAGCATAGCAGTTTCAAATATGTTAGAGGTGTACAAATCTGGAGGCTGGAGTTCAACATAGTTGACTAAGCAGCATCTCGAAGAAGCTCATTAGTGGTCTTATGTAAACATTTAAGTTAAGTTTTTACTGTTTTTAAATACAGAAGATTTGCAATCCAATTCTGTTTGAGAGTACTTCATCTGTGATTCAACTGTTGCATCTGGATGGCAGATGGGAACAACTCTGGGCACTTGGCCTGCGATATCTGTAAGATCGGCTGACAAAATGGGACTCTCTAGCCCCCCTAGTGGCCAAAGTATTGGACAATATGTCTACAGTTATTGCAGACAACTAGATGCATGTAGCTTTGGACGACTGTATGTCTAAGATTTTTTTTTTTCATGGAGTCTGCAGCCAACATCCACTCTGCACTGATACAGGAATTGAAGCTGATCTGGAACTGGGCTTCATGCCAAGACAGGTAATCTTCAAAGTCTTAAATAAGATGACCATAATAACAGCAAATGAAGGGCCCCTGTTTATTCTTCAAGGTCCTAAAACCGTTTCAAGATTCAACTCCAGCACAGTGAGAGGAAATCCATTGTAGTGTTTGTTATAAAAATATTTCAGCTTATTGTATGTATCCTGCAAATGTGATTCTGCAATATAAAGAGTAGCTGCATATCTACAGCTCTTCTGAATTTCTCTCGCTTAGAAGTTTGTAGCTGTTCCTGCCTTTCACCCCCTCACCAGCACAGCCTGACAATTGCAGATTGTTTCACAATAAGGGAAATTGCAGGTGTCCAGACCTAACAATGATTTCCACAGACCAGCTCAACACTAGCAGGTTTGAATGGGCTGTGAATGAAGTTGATGAAGGTATGAACACTGTTCCTGGAGCTCAAGAGATTGACTGGAAGAGAGAACAACATGTGCACAGGGTAGTAGCCCCTCCTGAAATAGAGAAGAACCTCCTTATTGACATGCTTTTCTGGAGCACTGTAAAGTGAAGTTAACTGACAGAGCTGTCAAGGGTGAATTGCATAATAACTGAAGGTTACCATATGCTGTATGTATTGTGATACTACTAGTAGAGGTTACCCTAAGTATTTTCTCCAAATGTGAGTAGTGAAATTTGTGCATGGTATTCACAAACAGTGTGCAGAAGGCATTTAGGCTTTTGCCACTATCTAGGGTTCATTGTGGAGACCATCACATTTCAAAGAACAGAATTGAGGTATTTCCAAGGAGTGGGGGCAGTCCTGCTCCTATTTTTCCCCTTTATCTTTTGCAAAAGTTGAAATGGCTTAAATTGTGTCAGTAAAACTGCAAGGACTTGAGAGTGAGGCAGTAGTACAGTTATACTTATAAAAGTGCAAGAATGATTTTGGAAAGGTCCTTCGTCTTTGTGTTGTAGTTTCCTGTTTAACCCATGACAGGATCTTGTGAAGATCCCACCACTTTAACTTCTTCCCATTGCCGCCATAAATGTTTAATCCTTTTTTAGTCATTGCCTTATTATGGGGAAGAGAACCTACAAATGATTAAACCTAAATAACCTCTACCTAACTTGGAAAAGGAGGAGGAGCCAACTACCAGAGACCTTTATAAAAGTGAGGATACAAAGTTCATCATTTAACTGTTTGAGCTTTGTTGGTGCATTATTTTATTATTTATTTTTATCATCTACTCCTCAACAATGCAAACAGTATTTATTTGTGTGCTTTTGTTGTTTAATCAGATGATTTTAATCACATGGTTAGTTTTAGATTAAATTAAACTAATTGATCAATTTAGAAAATGTGTTATATATACTTGGTTTTAGAAGATGTTTGTTGTAAGGATCTGAGACCTTTATAAAAGTGTAGGAATCCAGCAAAGATCAAGGCATAGTTAAAGAAAGCCCTAAAGGTACAAACATCTGGCTAAGAATACAAACAAAGGAATAACTTGCACCAATTTAGGAAATGTATGTTAAGAGTTAGCTGTGGCAGAGCTACATGAAAAGCCAGAGGGAATGGAGTTGCATAGGAAATACTGTAACCTGAAAGTGTTAATGTTTGAGTAGAGGTGTCTCTGCAACCTGAAAGTGCTGCAAAGCTGGGGATAGGAATGACTATCAGAATTAAGGACAAGGAATCACTTACTGAAGGGGTATAGTTAGAGAGTGAAGAAAGTATGCACAACCTGAGTTTCTACTTTTGTCAAGCTAAAACAGAAAACCCTAGAAATTGAGAATAGTAAGCATCAGGTGAGCATTGAGAAGGACAAACATGCTACAGTACTTTGAAGTTAAAAAACACAAAGCAGCATTATGCTGGAGTTCTAAACACATTGCTATTTTGATGGCTCGGTCAGGGAGGATGGGTATTACCCATCCTTGGAGGAAGAGATGAAACTTTCTGCACTGCTTTGTCTTGACATGAGACCACAGGCCCCTCATGAAATAGGAAGCCAATGCTGGGAATATGTGTGGGGGGGTGTGGTTGTCCAAGGTCATGACAGTCTCTCTAGATGTGGGGGAGCACCACTGCATGGACAAAGAGGCATTGATGGCCCTTGCAGTAAAACAGGGACTCATGTCACCACCAGGGGCTGGAATAGATCATAAATGTAAATTGTCTCACTGCTGGGAAGTACCCTGAATGATTGCCCTCCAAGACAGCTGTGCCTAATTAAGATGAGGATAGATCTGGAAACGTGGGCAAAAATTATGCAAAACATTTCTGCCAGTGTAAGCTAGAAACCTCAAATAAGGGAAGGCTTTAGCCAATGGGTATCTTTGTAAGTAAGGGCAAAACAGTAAAACTGAGGATGAATGCTTTGCAGAGGGAGAGCAGCCTAGATGAGATAAATCCTTTTGCAGAAGGAGAGAGAAGAACGGAGAAGGTAATGTATACAAAGTCGCAACGATATTCTTGATGAACCAAAACACAGAAGTAGTCCATGGGAGGAAGAGGGCTTGATGCATTTAGTCCATGGAAGGAAGAGGGCTTGATGCATTGGGTCCATTCATAATGGAGAGGAGGAAGCCATAGTGAAGGAAGCAGATATACCACTTCGTTGGTAGCAGTTGCTATAAGTTGCCTATCTTAGGAGAAAATGGGCATTTGGGTCTCATTTTCTCTTCTACCAACAATCTGGCTGCGAGTAAACTCCAGAACTGTTTGAACTCCAGGTAAGCCTGATACCTTTTGAAAGACACTGTGAGGATGTTGCCACTTTCAGCTGAACAAAGAAAATCTAGCTAGAGTTGTGGGGGGAAGAAGCTGAACAAAATGTTCTGTTCTTACCCATGAGAGTTACAAAATAATTTTATTCAGTGGAAGTACTGCATCAGTTATTGTTGTCCAAACCATTCGAAAGCTTGCGATGAGGCATGTTCATAGTTATGTATTAGGAGGATACTTAGGAATGAAGATGTCTAAAACCACATATCGTAGCAAGATTTTACTGATTAGGAGTAATGAAAGATGTTTTAACTTTTTGTTGGATGGCCTAAATTTCTGAAGACAAACTCTTGCCCGGAATTAAATCCTTTGATTCTAGTGTCTGTTATAGAGAAATGACTGTTTTAACATATTGCTGTGGACATTGTTGGGACATTGATGAAATCCAGCAATGGGCTTCAATACATATTTGTTTTGGACTATGCAACGAAGTACTTGTCTATCCCCCATTATATAAGGTTAATGTTAAATTGATATCTTGATAAGGAATGCAAAAATAAATGCTTCCTGAATCAGAGACTCCGTTATGTCCAGAATAATGCCAAAACTGTGATAGTGCATTAAGTTCAAGAACTTAGTTGTACCTTCACCCAAATAGATTGCTTAGTGGAGTATTTTAGATGAACATTAAGATTCATCGTGAGAAGTTTTATTGATTAATGAACATGGTAAAAACTGGGACCATTTAATGCCATAGCTTCTGTTGTGCAGTTTGAGAAGTATCACAAGCCTCAACAGGTTTCATTCCTTTTGAGTGACTATGTAGTAGGTACTGCCATGGACAGGTATTGTCAGAGAAACTTGTGAAGAAGAGAGGGCCTAATTTAAGTGTTGCAGAACACTATACTAGTTTACAAAATGGGATAAAAATGGCAGTGCTCATCGTATGGCAGCACATTGAAAAAAGCCCAGGCTACACAACAGGGGTGTATAATAGAGGTGTAAGGACCAGGGAATTCTTGGGTAGAGGTTAGTTTTGGAACACTCTGTAAAAGAAAAAAAAATTGAGAGTAGGTGACCACGTACATATGAAAGTAATTGAAACATTTAAGTTATGTAAGCTACAGGGCACACTGGCAAGAGAAAACCCAAAAAGTATATCCGCTTTCTGAAACCATGGAAGGAAGTGCAGACCTTTATTAGTGTACTAACAACAAAATCTGTTGGAACTGGTGGAGAAATCAAACTGGCTTAATTGCCTCCTGACACTCTCTAAGCCACAGAAACTAGAGATAAGGGAGTTTGTTTAAAACTGTCTTTTTTGCACTGTATTGGTGGTGCTGTGGTATCGTTGTCGCCTCACAATAAGACGTCCTGTTCGATTCTCAGCTAGAGTGTCTTCTGTGTGGAGACTTGCATGAATGGGCGTACCTTCGTTGAAGGTTATGCGTCAGGGCTGGCAACTCTGCACATCAAAATCTACTGCCAATCATTAGCGGACCGGAGTTCCGCTGTGACGACCCCTAACCGGGAAAAGCCAAAAGACACAACAACAACAAAAATTGCAGAACAAACTCAGTACCTACACCATACTGAAACCATTCTACGATTGTTTAATTTAAAGCCCTACAGAATACCAGAGCCACAAAGAAAGGCTATGCAAGAGGAAGTATAAAAATATTTTTTTAATGTGGAGGTGCTGAGAGAGGATTTTGAGAATCATTGGAACAACCTCTTAGTGGTAGTCCCAAAGCCTGATATAACAATCTGAATTCGGGTGATTTTTAGGAAGCTGAACAGCCTTTTAAAATTTTGACAGCATCCCAATGTTTGGTGTAGATGAACAAATACAAAGAATTAGTGAATGCAGAATGGTTAACCTCATTAGAGCTTTTGAAGGTGCTGGCAGATTCCACTAGTGGCTGAAACCAGGGAAAAGACAACCTTTTGATCTCAGAGAGATTAATCCAGTGTACTGTCCTTCCTTTTTGGCTGCACATTGCCCCTGCAAAATTTCAAGTGATTCAGGACTCTAGTTTTAAAGCCCAGTGACAAATATGCTGCCACTACCTAATCAGTATCATGGTAGTCTCTTAGGACCGAGACTCTCATCTAGTTAAGATGCAGGTTTTGCTACACTATCTGAGACGAGCTGTGTTGACAGTTAAGGCATCAGAGAGCAAATTAAGCATGACAGAGGTAAAATATCTTAGTTGCATGAAAGAGGAATGGGAATTGTCAGGCCCCAAAAAGAAAAGCTAGAAGCAGTGAGAAAATGGTCTGTTAAGTGCTAAGAAGCAGTTGTGTATTCTTTGGCTTCGCTGAGAACTGCTGAAAGTTTGTATTCTACTCTAAATGTCTAGTGTGCTGTCTTACAAAGAGGAAGATGCCACTTAAAGTAAAATGGTCACTAGAGGCAGACACTGCATTTGAAGAGCTTAAGAAAGTATCGCGTACAGAATCTGTTTTAGCATCCCCCGATTTCTGTAAAGCCTTCATAGTTTATATTGATGTTGCTGAGATTAGCGTAGGGCAGCAAAGAAGACTTTTTTTAAGGGTGAAGAATACCCTACAGGCTTTAAGGTGCAGGACAGGGACCAAATATTTCAGTGTCAAAAGGGAGTGTTGGGTGATCAAGTTGGCTCTGTTTCCCTCAAATGCAGGATGCATTATGACTTTAAATTTTAACTATTTAAACAGCCCCATGTATGACCCCCATCTGTAACATTTGTACATGAAAAGGAGAGGACTGCATAAAATATGTCCAAGAACATGTCTGACTTCATTATCGAATGTGTTATCAGTTCGTACTAGCTTTGAATGGCCTTTTTGAGGCTGTGTACTGACTTTTTTCATATCCTCAATCTACCTTTTACTCTCCTACTTGACTATTTAGTCTTTAATGTCAAAACCTTTACATTTTTCAGCTCAGGCCTGTGTTAGTCTGTTGTGGTTTAAACGATTATCATTTGCAAATGGTGTCACATTGCCATGCAGTTAATATGGATTCCCTCCAGCTAGGAGAACAGTGCAGCCATTTTCAGAATGTGTATACATGCGTGCACACACACAATGTAGAACTCACATTCTCAGATGCTGCATTTAGGTATATACCATTATATTTTGAATGTTTTATGGCATATTCCGTTCTGTGATGAAAAAGGGATAACATAACTGTATTGGAATTGTTGAAGTTAAAAGAATATTTTTTTCTGATTAAGTGCATAACTAGAACTATATTGCATTAAGAAGTCTAACATTAGACAGTCTGCCTTGGCTTGATAAATTTGGCCACAATTAATGACGACCGTCACTATAAAGATTTGCTGTTCTGCAGAAGTAAAGGGAATTTGAACTGAAGTAGGAAGGAACACACAGGCATAAGCCTAATAAGATAACTATACAAAACGAACAAGAACACAAAACCTACTACATGCCTCACCTTAGCTGGAAAGGGCATATTGCTATATTTTATATACATCTAATATATGTATATTTGTGTGTGTGTATAATATGAGTATGTCCATATAATGTACAAAAACACACGTGTGGGACAAACGTATATAATATATATCCATCAGTATATAATGTCATGCCTCTATTGTATTTACTCTGGCCTTAAACTGAAGTATGTCCAATTGGATTAGTGCTCTACTCTGGTTAACAAATTCAGAATCAATAAAAATGTAAGGTTTACCTTTTAACTCTTAAATTTGTAACTGATTTTTTTTTAAAACAGGTGCAGCTTTATATCCGACCAGAACATCAATGAATGAACTTCAGAATTTGAATAAAACTGGCATATGTCCGACCTATTTACAGAAGTGAAAGCATGAACTTGTCATTAACCTGTGCTTAGCCAAGTTTACACTTTAATTTATGTAGGTTCATAGGTTGATCATCATATTGACCACTCTTGCAGTAGCTTTAGCTATAAGAGTTGTATCCTGCCAAGGATAAAACAGCTGGCCAGCTTCCATGCCCCCAAACTGTCAAGCAGCTCGAGCTCAGCTGACTAAAAGACAAGTCTGCGCCAAACCCCTCCAGGCCTTTACTACCGCCGAAGAGTACGCTTCTCTGAGGCTTTCAAGGGTCGACATTTGGCTTGCTGTTTTCTTTGCTGGGGCAGGTAAGCTTCCTTTAGGGGGAACCTTCCATTTTCTTACTTTTGTTTTATTACTTTCCTCCTCAGGAAAGTTATTTTAAAGCTAAGATTATTGTATTTTAACTGACTTCACAAGACTGTAGCATACTTTTAAACAGAACACTCATTTTTTTCTGTCAGTTTAAAAGTAGTGAAAGCTAACTGAAAACATATGCTCTGTAGAGAAATGGTGCCCTAGCCCTTAACCAACTTGCAGTGGCCCATCAAATCCTCTACCAACCAGAAAAAATTCCATCTCTTCAAGACCTACTAAACTACTACTCAGGCAAATGTTTACTACATTCCAGCAACTGATCATTAAAAAACATAACCAGAAGTAAGAATGCCGCTGGAGACTCCCTTTTACTCTTACTCTAACTGCATTGCAAAAAATCTGGAATGCCTTGCCTCTAAATGTAAGGTCCACAGCCAATAAATCTAACTTTAAAAAACTTTGCTAATCCCATTTATCTAGTTCATGGATATGCTCCTGTTCTGACCCAGTTTAGCAGGTAACACAATCTGCTAATGATAAAATATACATCTATTCCTTTTTTCAATCCACTATTCCATGTTAATTTGTAATGTAAATTCCATTACTGGATACATTAAGTATTCAAACAATGTTTTTTATTCACTTATGTTACCTACTTAGTTTTCTGCATAGATTTCTACAATTTTGTTACTTTAGACTGTATTTCATCAACCTAGGAATGTATTCTCTGATGTTCAGGAGCTACATCTATTTGCGGTGCATTACCCTGCTTCATCAACCTAGAAATGTAATGTTATTTATTAGCTACATTTGCGTGTATTGTATTAAGAGGCACTTTTCTCCTTTATCCTTACTGTAAAGTACTCTTCTTTTATATGTGCTATTATTGCTTTGGTTTGTGGTGTTCTAATTGGAGCTTTTCTCCCTGGGCCCCCGCTGAAAATGGGCTACCTGTCCAGTCGGACTTTCCTGGTAGACAAATGTAAAATGAATAAAAATACCAGTCCCAGAAAAGAAAAACTTTTAAAGTGATTTTTATTTTTTTTTCTGCCAAAAAATAAATGCTTGTGGACTAGTAGTTTTACTGGCATTTGCTGCTGCTGTTCCCTGGGAAAGAGGCACCATTTTTGGCTTGACCATGGAACAGACTACAGGTCCCATGGTTTGTCTTACTTTCAGCCACAAAAACAAAGTTAAGCAAACTGTCTTTGCCACCACAACAGGCTAGCCATTTATCTCTGCTCAGGTGGGTGACTCTGCAGTGTCTATTTGTCATACCTCAGATGACTCCTCTTTTACCCCGGATCCCTTTGATGCAGTACCTACAGCCACTGTGGACTGGGAGTTAGCTGTGTCCTCTGCAGCTGTTAGTCTCTCCTCAGTGGGCAAGGGAAAGACTCACTTGTCAGTCCTGGGAGAGGGAACAGGGATGGTTTCTCTGTTGTCAGAATGCTGTGCTCATCCTTGGGGAAGCATCTGTTGCCATTAGTAACATGGTTGGCCCGATTTTCTCCTGCCAAAGAAGAAATTGAAAACTAAGAATGTGTGTACTCCTGGTCAAAATACTTTGGATAGGCATAGTTTACTGGCTCTGGCTCTGGGTTTGATTCAAGCTATTGATCTTTTCTGTAAAGTAGTTTCTGGTTAAAGAAAGAAGGATTCCTTTTTTTTCATGAAGAGATTCAAGATTCTGAATCTGAACAGAAAGATGCAGGGACAGTTTCAGTTTTTTTCCCCTCCGATTTCTGATTCAGACTCTGAAAAGCTCGGTTTCTGATTCTCCCTTTGGGGGGTTACTCTATCTTCTGCAACTGTTGCTAGAATGTGCCAGTGTTTTCAGTGGGAGAACACTGAGGTTTCTTAATTCCATCAGAAAATGCAGTGAGTGGTTACAGAAGCATTTTCCAGAACCTACATCCATTCCTCCTATTTTGACTACAGAGGATGTGTGGTCTTGCCTACAGTTTTCCTAATAGTCAGTCAGCTGCCCTTAAAAATGCAGGACGTATAAAGCTCCTCATTTTTTTTTTTTTTAATTTTTATACACTATATTCCCAAAACTGACCTAGCAGCTATAGCTTTAGTTGATCCCACTGTTGCTGAGTTCTTAGTTGATTCCAATCCTTTCTAATAAGGATGGGAAAATTATTGATGGGTATTGGAAAAAGTGTATACTTCTGCAACTTTGACATTCAGAATTTTGATTTTTCAGGCTCATATGTTAAAGTTTATTGGTACAAGTTGTGAAAGTATGAGGAATGTTTTATCTGAAGTTTATTTTTTTTGAGGAAAAATCTGCTTTAAATAACTTTGTTTATTTTGCTCAGGTTGCTTACTGTTTGAAATGTGTAAATCACTCTGACACTACTGCCAGGTCTATGGCAACTAGTACTGTTTAATAAGTTTGCATGGCTGCATTCTTTGAACCTTCCAGATGATCATCATCATCTTCTTTCGGCTGTTCCCATTAGGATTTGCCAGAGCAGATCATCTGTTTCCATTTCTTCCTGTCCTCTGCATCTTGCTTTGTCACAACCACCACCTGCATGTCCTCTCTCACCACATTCATAAACCTTATCTTAGGCCTTCCTCTTTTCCTGTTACCCGGTAGCTTCATCCTTAGCATCTTTTTCCCAAGATACTCAGCATCCCTCCTCAGCACATGTCCAAACCAACGTAATCTTGCCCCTCTGGCTTTGTCTCCAAACCTTCCAACCTGAGCTGACCCTCTAATATACTTATTCCTTATCCTGTCCACCCTCACCACACCCAGTGCAAATCTTAACATCTTTAACTCTGCCACATCCAGCTCCAACTCTGCCACATCCAGCTCTAACTCCTGCTTTTTTGTCAGTGCCACTGTCTCCAACCCATATAACATAGCTGGTCTCACTACCCTCTTGTAGACCTTTCCTTTCACTCTTACTGGTACTCGTCTGTCACAAATCACTCCTGACACTCTTCTCCACCCAATTCATCCTGCCTGTATTCTCTTCTTCACCTCTTTTCCATGCTCACCATTATTCTGAACTATTGATCCCAAGTATTTAAACTCATCCACCTTCGCCACCTCTACTCCTTTCATCCTCGCCATTCCTCTATCCTCCCTCTCATTCATACACACACTTTCTTTCTTAGTACTGCTGACCTTCATTCCTCTTCTCTCTAGAGCATATCTCCATCTCTCCAGGGTCTCCTCCACCTGTTCCCTACTCTCACTACAGATCACAATGTCATCTGCAAACATCATAGTCCACAGGGACTCCTGTCTGATCTTGTCTGTCAACCTGTCCATCACAATTGCAAATAAGAAAGGGCTTAGAGCTGATCCTTGATGTAATCCCACCTCCACATTAAATGTATCCGTCACTATCACCGCAGACCTCACCGCTGTCACACTACCCTTATACATATCCTGTACTACTCTTACATACTTCTCTGACACTCCCGGCTTCCTCATAAAATACCACAACTCCTCTCTAGGCACCCTGTCATATGCTTTCTCCAAGTCTACAAAAACACAATGCAAATCCTCCTGACCTTCTCTGTACTTCTCCATCAACACTCTCAGAGCAAACATCGCATCTGTAGTGCTGTTTCCCAGCATGAAACCATACTGCTGATCACTAATCATCACGTCCCTTCTTAACCTAGCTTCCACTACTCTTTCCCATAACTGCATGCTGTGACTGAGCTATTTAATCCCTCTGTAGTTACTACAGCTCTGCGCATCACCCTTATTCTTACAAATCGGTACCAAAACACTTTCTCCATTTGTCAGGCATCCTCTCACTTTCCAAGATTTCATTAAACAGTCTGGTTAGAAACTCCACTGCCATTTCACCGACACACTTCCATGCTTCCACAGGTATGTCATCTGGACCAACAGCCTTTCCGTTCTTCATCCTCTTCATAGCTATCCTTACTTCCTCCTTGCTAATCCATTGTACTTCATGATTCACTATCCCCACATCATCCAATCTTCTCTCCCTCTCATTCTCTTCAGTCATCAACCCCTCAAAGTACTCTTTCCATCTGCTCAACACACTCTCCTTGCTTGTGAATGTTTCCCTCATTATTCTTTTATCACCTTTACCTGCTGCACATCTTTCCTAGCTCAGTTCCTCTGTCTAGCCAATCTGTGCAGGTCCTTTTCTCCCTCTTTAGTGTCCTTGGTTTGCCATGCCATACAACTCTTCGTATGCCTTATCCTTAGCCACCTCTTCACTTTGCCATGCACTTCATCTCCTTATACTCCGGTCTACTTTCTTAATTTCTCTGACAGTCCCACTTCTTTGCCAACCTCTTTCTCTGTATACTCTCCTGTACTTCTGAGATTTTAAATTCTCCCTTGGGTACAGATTAGAGATGGGCCCCTCTGCTGCAGAGGTGATCAAAAGGTGTGATAAAAGGGGCACACTGATCCAGGGAATCTCTCAAGATTTTCAGCCCCCCTTTTCTGAATTGCCCAAGGGATTTTCTTTCTCATAGTCCAATTTTGGCAAAAAACAGAATTCAGATAAACGGATGTTTTAAGAAATGGCAAGATGGTTCCAAAAAGTAGTCTCAAACCTCCCAAAACCAAGGACAGCCCAACAAGTCTGACTATTCAAGAGACCTTGTGTTCCCCCCCTTTTTTCCCAGAAAGTTTGACATTTTTCTCTTAGGCAACTAAATGTTTCAGACTGATTCTGAAAGTCATTCATCAAGGTTACAGATTACAGTGGGAGGAAATTTCTCCTTTCCAGGGGGTTATTCCTCATCCTCCAAATCAGACTCTTGCTTCCACCTGTTCATTACATGATGTCCCAAGGAGTGATTTAAAACCAATTCTTCCCTCTCAGTTGGGGAAGGGATTTTATTCAAAGATGTTCCTAGCACCAAAGAAAGATGTATCTTTCATTCCTAAACCTGTTTATGATGGTGCCCAAATTAAGTGATGTCACTTCACAACATGTCTCTTCTTTCTCTTGCGAGTTTCCGGGTAACCCTAGACTTATGTTTATCACATCGCTGTTCATACAGACATTTCTTAATGTGATCCAGACATGCACTTGTCACTTCACTGCCTTACCCTTTGTGAACACTCTGGTGCAGTGGATAGTCCAAGGTGTCTAGCTGCAGTTCTAGCTTTTTGAAGGCTGCACAGTGTCTACATTTTCCCATATTTTGATGGATGTCTTTTTTTCATAGTATTGGGAATAGGTTCATAGGTTCATAGGTTTATACTAGGCTATCTGCCCTAAGGCATTTATAAGCCTAGCCCAAATTATTGTGGCTTACGCCACCCCTTATATGAAAAAATACTGTGCCCATTAGTTTGTTGTGCCTCTGTCCAGCAGTGACCCAGAGATGATTCCCGGGGTAAACCTACGATCTCCCATCCACAGGTCTAGATTTCTCTTGAACAGAGTCAGCGAGGTGCTCTGCCTCACATGGACCGGGATTTTATTCCACAGCATAGGGAGTGTCTGAGTGATAAATCTATCCCTCCAGCACGCCCTATTTATATCCGTGCTAAGGTTTAAGTCGCTTGCTCTAGTGGTTTTGGTGGATTTGGGGTTTTTGAGGTGGAGCATGTCCATTAATTCCGGGTTGGACATGGCCTTGTATGTCAGGCACATGTCACCTCTGAGCAGACGGTATGCGACTGAATAGAGCTGGAGTTTCTTCAATCTGGCAGCATATGACAGATTTTGGAGTCTCTTTATCCTTTTGGTGAGGAACTTTTGGGGTCTCTCCAATTGCTGCAGATGTCGGGTGAGATACATCCCGAATGGGGCATTGTACTCGATCATTGGTCTGATAAGTGAAGAGTACAGGGGAACAATGACCTCACTAGATCTGGATGTGAATCCCTTCATGATCAGGTGGGCAATGTAGAAGGTCTTTCTAACCACTTTAGCAATGTGAGTGTCAAAAGAAAGGCCACTGTCAACCTGGGTCCCCAGGTCCCTGATAACCTCTTCTGTGCTTAGTGGATTGCCACCTATATGGTAGCTTGGGGTTACCTTGTTTTTCCCGAAGGGTATGACTATACATTTTTTGGCGTTTAACTTCAGGCCATGGCTCTGGCACCAGCTATCTGTTTCTGTGAGTCCCTTCTGAAGGATATCCGTGTCCGATGCACTTTCCACTATGGCGCCCAGTTTGCAGTCATCTGCAAACTGTCAGCCAAAGTCCTCCCATGTTGGCCTGTACTTCTGAGAAGTAGATGCCAAACAATAGGGGGCCAATGACCGAGCCCTGTGGGACACCACTTGTGACCGGCTTGGAGTCTGACACAGCGCCAGCAACTCTAACCCTGTGGGTTCTGTCCTTAAGCCAGTTTGCAACCCATCTTGTGACATATGGGTTTACATTTAAGCTGGTAAGTTTTTCTACAATACCCGAGTGGGGTATTGTGTCGAAAGCCTTTGCAAGGTCAAGGTAGGCTGTATGGACTGCCTTTCCTCATCAATGGCCTTGGTGACTATTTCAAGAAGTCGACCAAGTTCAAAAGGCATGATCTTCCCTTGACAAAGCCAAACTGGGTCGGGTCCAATGTCTGCAAGTCCCCTATATCTTTGTTTATGAGCTCCATTATGATCCTCTCCATAGCTTTGCAGACTAGACTTGTTAAGCTTATGGGGCGGTAATTACCAGGGTCCGTGAGGCGCCACCTTTGTGGAGTGGGACCACAGTTGCCGACACCACTCCTTGGGCACGTATCCTGTGGTAAGGCTGAGATTAAACAGCTGCCTTATGTGCGGTTTAATTCCTCATTTAGCTCGTGTAGCACACAGCCGGGGACACCATCCGTCCCATTGATGCTGTGTTTTTAGCTTTAGAGAGAGCAGCTTTCACCTGCGCATTTGAGATGTCCGGGAGGCTACACTGGCTGGGATAGTTATCTCTCCTTTAGGGGAGAGGGGTGAAGTTTGCACTGAACCTGTCTGCCAGTATGTTGGCAATGTCTGTGGGTTCAGTGATTTTTGTATCATTTTGGACTAATTCTGAGCATATCTGTGAGTTTCCACCCAGGTTCCTAACATAGCTGAAAAAGGCCTTATGATTGTCCTTTGAATCCATGGCAATTTTTCTCTCAAAATTGGCCTTAGTTGATTTTATGAGTGCTCGTATTTTTTTACTAATAATGATCAGGGGTGACTTCCCTTTTATAGATTTTGTTCTATCATGTAATAGCTTTCTCCTCTTATTGTAAAGTTTGTTAATGGCTGCGGTCCACCAGACTGGACGTTTGCCCTTTGTGGAAAGAGTCTTGGTTTTATTTGGGATTGCCTGGTAATCTGGGTAAGAGATCTCTTACACAAGCTGGATTTCTTAGGCATTTATAAGTCTTTCTTGACTTCACACAGTATTGTGTTCCTGGGATGTCAACTAGACACCTTGGTTCAAAGAGCTTAACTTCCACAGGAAAAATTAGATCTTTATGTAGATCTATTTCTAGGTTTTCCACTCAGACTTCGGTCGCTACGCAGGGATACCTTAGGATTTTGGATGTCATGGCATCTACGATTCTCATGATACTCCTGGCAAGACTGCACATGAGAAGGATACAGTGGCATCTGAAATCTCTTTTTATTCCCAGCATCTTTGCCTTCTATCTTTTCAAATCCTAGTGCTGGGGTTTATCAGAAGAGAAGACATTTTGTGGAAACGACAGAACTTCTTAAATCGAGGTCTCCCCTTCTTATTCTCCACTCCAAAGCAATTGGTCAGCACAGATGCTTCAGACTTTTACTTGAAGAGTGGACACCAAGGACAGACACAAGTGCATAAATTCTCAAGGAAATGCTTGCCCTGATCAAGGCAGTCAACTCTCTGAACCATTTTTGATTCCTAGGACCTCTTCAAGTAGTTGCAGACAGTAACAGTCATGTGGCACATCAACAAGGAAGGGGAACCAAGTCGTATTTCCTTCGCAGACTAGCCATGTTAGCTTGGGATGTAGCTTCACAGCAGTCTCACGCTACAGGTATCCTGCATTCCTTCAGAGCAATATTGTGTGGCAGACAAGCTGAGCAAGACCAGGGCAGACCTCACAAATGGAAATTGCATCAGGAGGGCTTCCAAGATTTGATCCATCTGTAGGGAGTTCAAGTGACCTCCTTTTCATCTGGACATTTCTACTCTTTCCACTAATATCCAAGGTACTTCTGAAGTTTCAGAAGGAATCCCCCAAGATCATTGTGGTGAGTCCTTTCTGGCCCAGGCAAACATGGTTCTCCCTTCTGGCAATGGCCAGGGGCAATTACCACAAGCTTCCTCACAGACTGGATCTACTCACACAAGAACAGGTATGTTTGATGCACCCTGACATCAGTCATTTGACTGCCTGGATTATAGGGTCTTAATTCATTTTAGAGATTAGTTTTCTGAGGATGTGCAGCAAGTACTGAGAGGCAAGAACGCCTACTACTAGAAAATCTTATTAGCAAACGGAAAAAGTTTTGTAGTTGGTGTCAGCAACATAACCAGCACCCATTCAGGGCTAATTGTTCTCTGATTTTATATTTGTGTTCTCTGGTTTTATATTTGACTAAAGTGGTATCCAAGTTTACTTTTAAACCATTATTATTCATATTAAGGTTCAGTTATTTGCCATTTCAGCCTGTTTAGCAATGGATCCTCCTTCATTGCAGTCTCGTGCCAGTGTTCTCAAAAGGGATTTTGCGTAAGAGGCCTCAACGAAAATCTGTGGACCCTGCGTAGGATCTTAATTTTACATTAAAGAAGCTAAACTTGCTCATTTGCACCATCTAATTAGACTGACCTTTGAGTTCTTAACATGTAAAACAGTTTTATTGCTTGCTCTGACCTCTGCAAGAAGGATATCCGAGTTGCAAGGTCTTTTGAGGAGTCAGTCCTATCTCATTTTCCATAGGGATAGGATTGTTTTTGAGAGTTTCTTTTTCTGCCTAAAGTGATATCCAAGTTTACTTTTAAACCATAGTATCCACCTCATTTTCTTTCTTGAACCTAAAAATGATGGAGAAAGGATAACTTCATACCTTGGATCTCCACAGACAACTCTGATATCTTGCTAGAAGTAAATCTCTCAGATCTTCAGATCAGTTGTTCATTTCTTGTGAAGTTAAGAAGGGGGGGGGGGTAACCTGTGTTGGAACAGACTTTCCAAAGGAATGTCAAAGGCTGTGAAATTTTGTTACTCACCAAAACAAATCTTTTCTTGGCAGGGTTATGGCCCACTCTACCAGAACATTGGCTTCATCTATGGCTTTTTGGAAAGGGTTAGATTCTAGAAGCTGCTACTTGATCCTTTGTACATACTTGTACAAGGCACTATAACCTTGAATCCGTCAATAGGGCCAGATAAGCTTTGCTAGGACCATTCTCCAGGGATTCCTGGACTCTTCTCCTTCCACCTCCCAAAGTAGTAGCCCAGCTTCTTCACTGACATCCCACTGTACCTTTATTAAGGCAGCCTACTTGGTCATCCATTTGTTCTTGGCTTTCCTAGGGTATTTTATTCGTGGACATTTTTCCTCCTCTGCATAGGAGCTTAAATACCCAGGTCACACAGACAATCATTTTCCTGCTGGGCAAAGTAGTTAGCTGAGGGAAATCTACCTGTATAACTAAGGTTACTGAAGCAGTGATCAATATGATGAACATAATAAAGTTGTATCAGTTGAACTTACCATGACAGTAGATGTTTGAATGATCACTGCTACAGTAGCCTACCCCTCACTCCACCCACCCCCTTCTTTTTTTAGTGTTTTGTTTTTTTATGCTAGTGTGTGAACATTTATTTTTGTTGATCCCTGCACTGAGCTTTCAGGGCTCAGCCTCACTGTCTCTCTTCTGGCAATAAAGCTCTGAAGGACTTCATGCCCGGACTTGTCTTTTTTTTTTTTTTTTTGTCATCTCACTTCAGCTTGAGCTGTTTGCCAGTTTAGGCATGTGGAAGGTGCCCTGAAGCTTTGGAAGCTGCATTGGCTGTTATATCCTTGGCAGGATGCAACCCATATAGCTAAGGCTACTGCTGAAGTGATCATTCAGACTTCTACTGTTATGAGAAGTTCAACTTGCACAATTGTACTGTAGTAGGCTAATGACTATTAGGGGTGTGTGGTTAGGCTTGTAAGGGTCCAGTGTCTTTTGGTCCCATAGTATCTTGGGAGTCTATACAGGGGGAGGGAAGCATGTTTAGTAGGGAGGTATCCAAGGATTTGTAAGGGAGGGGTGTTAGGATAATACTTTTCTTATTGGGCCTCTGTCCGTAAAGGTCATGGGGACCAGACTGGGGATACATTTGTGATTTTCCATCCAGTTGTCAAGATTTTGTTTGAACGTCTGTCTAAATGCCCTTCTGATATGCTGGTTACCAATAAGTTTTCAGATAAGTTCCCTATGGGGTTTCTTTTCTTTTTCTATGGTACTGTGTTCATGTCATACAGTAAGGGAAAATGTATCCTACATAGTCGTCTGTCCTCTTATGTCCATATGTCTTAAATCAATCTTAAGCTTTTGGCTCCAGATGCTATGGCTGAATACTCCCATTCTGAGAACCAGCAATCTGCCAAGAAGAAAGCCAGAAAGGTTCGGCCTGATCAGATTGCTGTCCAGCCTCCCCCAATGTCTCTCTAGAGGCTGGAGACCCCAGAAGACTGTCTGGTGCTTTCGTCTGATTTCTCTGCAGCGACCCTGTTGGAGACCAGCATGGAAGTGAATTCTCGCACATCCTTGGAGCCTTTTCCAGCGCCTGTACCTGACGTTGAGGGGGAACCTCTGCTGATAGTATCTGAAGGGACTGAGGTTGATTCCTCAGATTTTAGTGAGGAAGGAAATGCCTACCACTATTATTGAGTCTCTTCAAAGGTATGACCCTTTGAGGGATTTTCATGTGGGCATCCTGCTGCAAAAAAGCAGAACTCGCCTGTTAAAGGTCCCCAGCATGAATGGCAAGGTTTTTACTCGAGTGAGTTTGTTTGCTTTAATGGCCTTGAAGCCTACTCAATGGATGTCTGTTCCTGCCCTCCCCAATCTTCAGCTACTGTCAAGAGGCCTAAATAATTGGATTCCTTGGATGAGGATTTGGATTCTGGAGAAGAATCTCTAATTTCTGGCTGTTTCTTCCTAGATTCCTTCTCCTTTGGACTGCAGTTCAGAAGAGGAGGATTCTGTGAGTCCAGATTTCCCTTTAGAAGAGTTTTCTTTGGGGATAATATTGCCCGCCTGATGGACTATTTTACATGGGACTGTTCGCAGGTCTCAGGAACTTTGTGCTCCTACAAACGAGGCTCTCAAACAAGTCAGCCTTCTCTCCCGGTTTGGCTGCCCTCTTGAATATCTTTTCTGCAGTTCTGTAGCTCCTGACTCTGCCTCCTGCACCAAAGAAACCTGATGGGTTCTACAAGGTGGCTGAGGACTGCAAGTGCCCTTCTGCTGATCCTTCAGTGGTATTGGTTTCTTCTGACAAACTTAACTTGCTGCCATCTATTAAGCTTCTTCCTTCTGATAAGGATAGTTGGCCCATAGAAAGGTTGGGCAAAGTTTATACTGCTGCCACCTTTTCTTTTAGGGCTATTAATTACCAGAGTGGTATGACCAGGTATGTTTGGCCCCATTTTCCAGATATGTAAGGTGGTGTCTGACCTTCCTGATTTTGATGGGAAGGCTTCTGCCCTTTTCCTGCTGAAATCGGCTTCTCAGGATGCCAGTCACTCAGTAAATGCAGATATGATGTAGCTGATGCCTCTGCCAGGGCTGCTGCTTTTGGTTCAGTGATGAGGTGTAATTCTTTGCTAAGGCTTCAGGCTTTCCCTGATATTAAGGCCAAGGTCCTGAATACTCCTCAGGATAACAAAAATCTTTAGAACAGCTGCTGCTGACTGGTTTGTCCGTCCAGGATAAGGGTAAGGCTTTGTAGGAAGATATTTTTGTCTCCTTATCCCAAAATTCCAGAGGAATTATTCTTCCAAGTCTGCCCTTGTTTGTGTAAAGAATAACACAGGTGCAGCGCATTTAAAAACCACCCATAACCAAGAAAAAAATACATTACTCTGAAGTCCCCTGTTTATGTGGGATGAATTCTGTCAATACTTATGTTTTTTTTTTTTTTTTTTTTTATAGTGGATGTTGTATTAAAAAGTGCATTGTAGCCTTTGGGACGCTTCTTTTGGTGCGTTAATTTTTTCTTGGTTATGCCTTTGTAGACAGATTCCCCCCCCCCCCCCGCCTCTAAAAGGCAAGAAGGGTTCTAGACATGCTCCTCCTGCTAAGCCTACTCAGACGACAACTTCCTAGAAATCTTTTTTTCAGGACAAGCCTGGTTTCTTTTTGATGCTTGGTCATCCATTCCCCCAGACCAGGTCCCTTTTGTCTCTCTGCTTTCCCTTATGCCTTCCAAATTGGCATTAGATCTCTTCAGACTTTTGGGTGCTGTCTATCAGTCAGGGATATTTCATGGTTTGGAAATCCTTGCCCCGTTTTCAGGTATTCCTCAACCTCCTCAAGAACATTTTTTCCTCACTTTTCAGTGGTTCTGCAATTTCTTTTGAATCTGGGTACCATTTAGCTTGTCCCCTCCCCCCCAACCCAGGTGGGAAGCAGTTTTACTCCTGAATGTTTTTGGCTCCTTGGAAGGAGGGTACATGGAAACCAATTCTGGATATTTCTCTGCTCAACACCTTTCTCATGGTTCATTCTTTCTGGATGTTATCCCTGCAGACCTTGTTTCCTCCTTCTTCCCCAGGCCTTTTTGGTTTCTCTAGACCTCAAGGATGAATATTTTCACATTCTCATTCACCCTCTGTTCAGGAGATTTTTATGTTTCTTCCTTGCATTTTCAGTTCTGTGTTTTGCCCTTTGGCTTTCTACTGCCCCAAGGGTATTCACCAAATGCCTAGCTCATTGCTTTTTGTAGGCTTTGGGGATGCAGATTTTTCCCTATCTGAAGACCTGCTCATTTAAGCCCCTTCTTCCATCAGTCTGTTGCATGATATCCAGTTTACCATTTATCTTTTACAAAGTCTGAGGTTCACTGTTAACCTCTAGAAATCTGTCATGAAGCCTTCCCAGAACCATGTTTATCTCTGGTGCAGGCTTCAGTCCGTTCCTATGCTGGCATCTCTCCCCGCTTCCAAGGTTCTTTCTCTGACCACTTTTTTCCAATCTCTTCTTCCTCTGTCCTTTCATGGCCAGGGAATTTCCCAGGGTTCTGGGATTTATGGCCTCCACTATTCCCATGCTCTCTCTCGCCAGACTCTGAGATAATTTCATTGGTTCCTCAGATCAGTGTTGCTCCAACATTCCCACCCCCTGGAGTTCCCTGTTTCTTTTCATTCTTGTCTTAAACTTAAGCTTCAGTGATGGAGTCATCAACTCTCACTGAATCCAGGCCTTCCTTTTCAGGCTCCGATTCTCTGTCAGGAGATGTTCACGGATGCCTCCGACATGGGGCAGAGAGCTTCCTGTGCCCCCTTAAAGTTTCAGATTCTCTGGTGGTCTCATCCGAGGTCAGACCAGATCAACATAAAAGAAATGAGAGCTCTGCTTCTGGCTTTGTAAGCTTCCCCCCCCCCTCTTTCATCCAGGGCTCCTGATTGCCTTCACAGACAATACCATTGTGATGTGGGATGTCATCATACAGGGAGGCACGAAGTGTTACCTCCTTTGCAGACTAGCAGCTTTGGGATCTAGCTATCCAGTATCAAGTGCCTCTTTAGGCAGTTTACATTCTCTCGAGCACAATCTTGTGGCAGACTCTCTGAGCAGGTCCAGAATACAGGCTCACAAGTGGATGCTCCAGAGAGATGTTTTCCTGGACATTGCCAGTTGGTGTAGTATTCCTCAGATTTTTTTGCTTCCATTTGGAACGGACAACTCCACTGGCTTGGAAAGTGGATGTCCTTTCTTTTCCTTGGAAGGGGCTATTTTTGTATGCTTCCCCTCCCTTCCTCTGTTACTAAGAGTTCTGCCCAAGACGAGGAAGGACTCTCCCAAAATCTTTGCTGGTGACTCCCTTTTGTCCCAGACAGTATTTTATCACTTGACCAGGGCAGTTACCACATCTTACCTCACTGGGAGGATCTTCTCACACAAGACAAGGGTCCCTTATCCATCCTCACTTGTCCACTTTTCAAATGACACTGACGTGTGATTGGGTACATCTTTTCTGAGGATGTGCTCTAGGTTGTGCAGTAAGCCAGGAAAACCACTACCAGAAAGTCATACATTTATTTATTTATTTATTTATTTATTTATTTATTTATTTATTTATTTTACATTTGTTAACCGGGAGAGTCCGACTGGATACATGTCCATTTTCAGCGGAGGCCCGGGGAGAAAAGCTCCAGGTACATAACAGACATATGAACATTGTTAATGCAAAAAAAGGAAGATAGTTGAGTTCTAAATACAACATAAAGATACATCACATCTTGGGGAAAAAAATAACAGCAGCATATAAAAAAAAAAACATAGGTCAGTTACAAAGGCGAGGCGCCTTGTTATAAAGCGGTTAAGGATAGTGAGGTAAGAGAAGGGTAAATGATAGTGGTTAATCAGGTGTGGAACAGGGACATTGCCAGAGAGTATTGAGATGGGGTTTAAGCTTTTTTTTGAATTGTAGGAGTGAAGGTTCTGAGGTGAGCATGGTCGGTAGGGAGTTCCACATTTTACCTGCAAAGTTTGAGAATAGAGAATCCCCAGCAGAATTATTGGCTTTGGTAGTTTGAGCTAAGATCTTATTGGGAGGAGCGTAAAGATTGCAGGTTAATATAGGGGTGAATGATGTTTTTCAGAGCTGGTGTTTTCTCTGGGTGATACAGTATCTGGTGAGCCGTTTTGAGTTGGTTGAAATGGAGTTGGCTGGAAAACTCTAACCATGTCCAAATGAAAAGATTTTCTGCCTGGTGTCTGCCTTGCCATCAGAATCTTCTGTTTGAGGAGATTCCTTTTGGTTCTCTCATTTGTGTGATCTTCATTCTGGACTGCCATATTCATCAGTTAAAGCTCCCCTATCAACAATTGGTGCTTGTCTGCCCTTGAGTTCTCCTCTGGTTTCTTGGTTTGAGGTCAAGCAATTTCTTAAAGGCATCCTTCATTTCAGGTCTCTCAGGAAGCTTATTCTGCCTTCTTGGGACCTCAATTTTGTACTTGAAAAATTGACCCAGGCTCCTTTTGAGGCAGCTTATACAGCTTCCTTACAACAATAGTACTTGGAAGACCATTCTTCTTGTGTCTCTTACTTCAGCCAAGAGAGTGTCTAAACTTCAGGTTCTCATGACTATATATTCTTTTTTTGCCATAGAGACAGGGTGTCTCTTCATACTAAGCTTCCTTTTATGCCCAAGGTATTCAGTAAGTTGTCCCTTAATCAGTCTATTCATATTCCCTCCTTTTTTCCTTCACCAGTAAGAAAGTTCTTCACACCTTGGATCTGCATTGACTGTTCAGGTATTATTTAGACAAAACTAAAGTACTTCACACATTTAAGCAGTTTGTTTTTCTTCTAATCCCAGTATTTTGGGTTTGGCTATTTCTAAGCAAACCATCACCACCTGGATTTCTAAGACTATTCCTTTTTGTTCTTTTTATGGCAAGTGCCTGTCCTTTTCATGGCAAATGTCTGTCCTTATCAGTTAAGGCACATTCTGCTAAGACATATTTTTTTTTCCCTCAAGGGTTGTGAAACCTCCACCATCCATGATGCTACTTGGTCCTGTTCATACTTTCACGAAGCATTACAAATCAGATGTTATTTCCAGGACCAGGACTATCCTGCATGGGTTTGTAGAGGGCTGTTCTGTTGCTTCCTCCTCCCAGGCTTCCTGTTGGCTCTTGTACTCTCCCTTAGGTGAAGAATACTGCAACAGTGAAGAAAAGAACATAGAACAGTTGTGTAAAATCTAAACATAAGAGTAGCTGTCCTCTTTACTGTTGCAGTGTTCAGCCCCCCCCCCCCCCCCCCAGCTTTTGCCCTGTGTTTTTTTTGTTGCCCTCCTGGCTGAGGGGTCTTCCTTTTTTCCTTCGGAATGCACATGTTCTCCTTTATCTTTGAGGGTGTTCTGTTCCTTGCGATTTTTCATTTCTCAGAAGTTGCATCCATAGATGGTCTTTATGCCCTAAGCCTTGTACAGGGGTCATACATGTGCTGTATAGTGCCTAAAAGACCTAAAGGCTATCTGAGGCAGGAGATCCCTTATTTGAAAAATACTTCAGCAGTGAAGAGAAGGAGATCTGCAGTCATGTTAAGATTTTATGCAGCTATACTTTTACAGATCCCTTACTACTGGGTTGACTCTTCGGGGTGTTTTATCGCTGGAGTAATTAACTTGGCTTGACAGTTTTCCAAAGGGCATTATAATGCATTTTTTTGCTATCAAAGTTTAGGATATGGCTTTGGCACCAGTCATTTGTCTGTGTTCAACATCTTGAAAGAGGGTTTTTGTCTTGGGGGGGGGGAATCTATAATGGCTCCCAATTTACAGTCATCTTTGAGTTTGGTGTAGCCTGAGACCTTGAGCATTAACTTAGACTTCTGAGAAATAGATGCCAAACAGGAGTGGGCCCAGCATGGAGCCCTAGACTAGCCTCCATTCTGTTGGTGGAGGTGGTTTCATAAATCCTGACTTCATGGGTCCTGTCTGTGAGCCTGCAATCCAACAAGTTTTAAGGATTTATGCCTATCTGAATGAGCTTGTCAACATTGCCTGCATGAGGTATTGTATCGAATGTCTTGGCTAGGTCAAGAACCTTGGTCTGCACTGTTTTACCCTTGTCCATTGTCGTGGTGATCCTCTCAAAGATTTCTGCCAGATACATAGGCATGACCTTCCCCTAACAAAGCCAGAGTGGGATAGGTCCAGTGTCTGTAGGTTGCCAATGTCTGTTTATCCTTTTCATGATGATTCTTTCCATGGCTTTGCATATTAGGGTTGTTAGACTGATCGACCTTGGGTTAGTTGATGGCCCGTCCTTGTAAAGGGGAATGACTGTTGCAGTCCTCCATTCACTGAACATAGCCTGTTATAGGCTGTAATTGAATGCTTCGGGTGGTCCTGATAGTGTTTTAGACTGTTTAGTAGGTAAAGAGATGATGTTGGGACCCACAGAGGGTGTGTTTTTGGCTTCAGTGAGTGCTGCCAGCACCTTGTCCCTTCTAATAGTTGGGAGTAGTATGTTGGAGGGGATTTTAGCTAATGAAGCTGGGGAGGAGTGGGGGTGAAGATTGAGCTGAATTATCAGCCAGATTTGCTGTCACCCTGATTGGTGAAGGTGGTACCATTCACAACCAATGTAGCACACTGCTGTATGTTACCTTTAAGGTTCTGGACATGGCTGAAGAGTTGCTTTTCCTGATTTTGACCATGAGTTTTTTCTTTTGTTATATATCCTGTTTAGGTGAGGATTCCACCAGTGCTTGTTTTGGTAGTTGTTTTGGGTTTACTTCTGGTAGGTATGCTAGCCTCTATGCAGCCATTCAGAGGTTTTATGTAGGGACACTGAATAATCCTGCATAGGTAGCCGTGGTCTTTGGGTTAAGGCGAGCCTTGAATTTTGACACACTGTCAGTTAATAGACTGTAGTTTGCCTTGGAAAATATTCTGTTACTGGTTTAGCTGGGTTTTCTGGGTTGACAGTGGCAGGTGCAATGCTTTCCCATTTTGGCGAGTAACAGATAAGTATGTTTGATCCTGGATCGAGCGAGTATGCATTATATGTTCCAGGGTGTTTAAAAGTCCAGGAAGCATTATGCCTGTGAGTTTGAGACAGTGTAAGTTTCCCAGTGTATAGAAGTAGTCACCCATGAATAATGTGTATGGTTGGATGGTGAGCACATGTGTATTAGGTGTAGGTAAGAGTAGTGAGACTCTAGGGGCATAATTGGTGACTTGTAGCTAGCCATTATATGGTGAGGTACCTCCTCTATGATGAGCTGCACTGTATCCTCATGTTTAACCAACCTAGAGGTATGTTTGTTGCTAATGCAGATCAAAGCACATTCACCTTTGACCCAAGTTTGTGCTGTTGTTGGTCTACATGTGTGAAAGGCTACATATTGGTTTTCTGTTATCTTCTAGTATACAGTTATCAACATCATTTTTACATAAGCACTGATATATTTTCACCAACATTTTAATATTTTTCTTATCTTGTCAGAGTAATTATGAAATCCTAGTAAAGTACTAATCCTTATCAGACCTATTGGTCTGATTAGTCTAATACACAAAGCCATGGAATGAATTATCATGGAAGTGATCAGCAAAGACATGGGCAACCATCAGACACTGGACCCATCCCAGTTTGCCTTTGTTAAGGGAAGGATGTGCCTACTATATATGGTGGACCTTTATGAGAAGGTCACCAAGGCAATGGATTAGGGGAAAATGGCACATACTGCCTAGCTGACCTGGCTAAGGCATTTGATATAATGCCACACTTTGGTATAGTTGACAACTGGGCATAAATCTTTACATAATTTGCTGGATTGCCAGCTGTCTCAAAGACAGGACGCAGAAAGTCAGGATTGGTGAAACTACCTCCACTAAGAGACTGGTCACCAGTGGAGTGCCTTGGGGTTCTGTGGTGGGACCGCTCCTGTTTGGCATCTACATCTGTGAAGTAAAGGCTAATGTCAAAACCTTTTGCTGATTAACTTTGCAGATGATTAACTGGGAGCTATTGCAGATTTTCCTATGACATAAACATCTTCTAAGAGCACATAACACATACAAATGACTGTGCCAAAGTTTCAGAATAAAACTCAGTGCCAGAAAATGTATTGTACTTCCTTTTGGGAAAACCGCTGCCCAGGCTAATTATTCCATTGATAAGACAGACCTAAGAGTGGACTCCAGTAGTCAGGAATCATATGTAGACAGTAATCTGCCCTTTAACCAACATGCGTCCAAAGTAGTAAGAAAATCATTCTGCTTCCCAACTGGTAAGTAAGGCCATGGCATTTAGGTCCAATGAAGTCCATAGTGCCTCTTTGTTGAGCGCTTATCAGACTACTCCTCAAGTATAATGCCCCCATTAGCATGTACCTGTCCAGACTTGCAACAGTTGGAACTCCCACAAAGGTTCTTTACCAGGCGAAGCCAGGGTAAAAATGCATTGCTCTATATAGAGTGCTTTAAAGCCCTATCTCTGTACTGCATCTTCTACAGGTTGCTGAGACACAGTCTGTGCCTAGCTTACTAGACATTCAAAGATCCAGCTCTGATGGACCTTTTGCGCATTCACAAAATGAACAGCATCAGAGCCACTAGATCAAAGGATTTGAATTTTGCATGTGACATAAATAAGACATGTTGATGAGACAGATGTCTCCTGAGGTTCTTACCATTTTACCCTGTAGTCCTATGACCCACTGTAATTTAACTCTGGTTTTACTCTTCACAAACATCTGCTGTTGCATACAGCATTTAAATTTGTGTTTTCTCCTAACAAAAAAAATGTTATCACTACAGATAATCATTGGTAAAAGACCACCAGTCACCAGCATTGTGAGAATATTACGAGTAAAACATCATCCCACGGCAGTTCCACTGCAAGTCCTTCCCTATACAACAGTGGTGCACAGTCTTTTTGTGGGGAGGGCCACTACATGAATTCTTAATGCATCTGCGGGCCACCTCGAAGCATAGTAAGTCATTACGAGTTAACAGTAGGTACAAGTGACTGGCAATTTTTACTTGGACAGCAGTCCTGAAATTCCCTGTTTTCTACATCAACTTTGCATTTAACTTTTATTCTGGCTTGCAGCCATGACTTATTACAAACTCTTGCAGAAAGTTACTTCTGAATTATAAACAATAAAGAATAGTTACTTCTGCGGCTAAAATTAGAGATGTGCGCAACTGCAGTCAGGCAAGTAAGCACGTGGTGGAAAGTTTGCATGACTGGAGTAAGGCATAGTATCTTTTCACTTTTTTGTTTTTAATTTTTTGGTTACTCTGTGGGCCAGATGGCATTGCATGGCGGGCTGGATGTTGTGCACCACTGCTATACAGTATCAGTAAAACAGCAACCAAAAAGAAGCTGTGTAACAGGCTAAAAACAACCACCACAAAAAATAACCTACTGTAAATGACAGACATATCATATCTATACCTAGAATGTTATTTGGTGACTAATAATGATTTTGTTAATAAAAGTAAACCACATTTGTTCTTCACTATCTCCAGACACATAAAACAAATGCAAAGCTTAAGCCAGAAAAATTCCCTGAATACATCTCGCCCCTTTATTTCATCAAGCCCAGACTGGCAAAATGTACTGTACTTTTCTGGGATACAAGTATTATAAAGCACAAGGGAGCTTCTGTAGCATGATGAACAGCTGCGCTCTAACGTATACCAACATTTACAAGATATTTACAATCTGATGTTGTCAGTCTTCATTTTATTCTTAACCTATGGGTTTGATTCTGATACCAGAACAGATTCTGCCATTACAGTTTGCGCCAGCCAAAAACTGTTTAGCTTCACCTCTGCCCACAATCCCTCTCTCCCAATTACCTCTGATCGCTTTTTTTCCAGACAGTTGTGTTTTGTCAGAGCTCTCAAATTTCCTTTTTTGCTTAGGTAATATTTCTTTGAGTGTTTTTCTCATTTATTCTCTACCCGTTTTCTTTTCTCTCGTACACGTGAGTGTATTTCTTACTATCATTGTTAGCCTCTCTTTGTACACCTTGGTGTACTTCTTAAACTAACATTGTTGGTTTAATTTCCTTTCCTCTCGACACAAGAAAAAAGATTTTATTTCTCCTCAGTTTTCTGCCTTTTCCCCTCCGTGTGTGATTGTGTGAGTGTGTCTGCCTTCCAGCCTGCATTTTTCTGATGGCTGAGAAAGCTAAGGCCCCTCCTGGCTTTAAAAAATGCCAGAAGTGTGGCCACAAGATTCCCTCTTCAGGTTTGCACTTGCTTTGTGTATATTGTTTGGGTCCTGTGCATTTGCAGGAGGACTGCAGGATTTGCCATGGGTTCAGTTATAGAGCCCTTGTTGAGGAACGTAATAAATTTATCTTGAAGGGTTTGATCTCCTTTGCCTTTGAAGCCTTATCTGCAGGAGACAAGAGTAGGACGGATATATCTTTCCCTTTATCCTCATCTTCCTCGGAGAAGGGTAAAAAAAGGAGCTTGTCTATTCTGACTTCTGCGTTGGCACTGAAATCCGATAAACTGAAATCCTGTCTTTTTGAAAAGATCCTCTGAACCAGAGGTCTCTGGCTCTTAATTTTCAATTATGACAGCTTCCCAGACACCTACCACTATCACAACACCTTCAATGTCGAAGGCTCCTGTGCAGGTCATTCTAACTGCTTCTACTTTGACAGCATCGACTACATTGGTGCAGACCTTTGAAACTGAATCAAGGGAGTTTTTACGTAGGGCTGTTTACTCCCCACTTGTCGACCCCTTTGTGGGTGAGCTTCCAGAAGTTTTTCTCCAGAGACCGAAATCTCCCTCCATGTCATTGATCCATTCCAGCAAAAGTCTTTTCAGAGTGCGATGTGGAGAGACTCGTGAATAAAATTTTGTGGATGAAAGGACTTACAGGACCCCCTTCAGCTCCAACCCCTTTGGGTTCAGGAACTAAGCTTCTTTCACCCCATTAACCACTCTTTCTTTGAGGCTTCAGAGTTTAATGTAACGAGTCTTCCGGCACTGTCAGTAGTGGCTCCTGAGATCTACTTTTCTTTGGAACAGGTAATTCCCCTGAGCTTTTATGTGATTTTGGAACTGGAGACCTCCTGTAGCCATAGCTGCCCTGTTGATTCCAGGGAGCAGGAGTAGACTCCAATTTTTTCTGAGCCATCTCTGCTCCTTGGAGCTTCAGTCAGTTTGGCCCTGGCTTCTGTCCCGGGATCGGTTTCTTCAGCGTGGGGAGTGATCGCTGTTCCAAGGCAGTATCTGTTCTGGCCTCCCTTCCCTTTTTTTGGGGGGGGGGTTCAGCCTTTGAGGCTATGGAGAGGGCCCTGTCCCTTACAGTGACTCAGTTGGCACCTTCCTCCTCTGAACAGATACCCCATCTGGCTCTGTTATACAACTGGTTTCTCCACTGAGGCAGCGTGCGCCAAAGTCTCTGGTTTCTCAGACACTGGTTCTGTCATCTTCTGATACTTCCCCAGATTATCCCCCTGAGGTGGTCTCTCAGGAAAAAGAAGTGCAGGAGAAAGCCCTTGGATTCCCCTCCGGAATCTGTCACTGAAGATGCAGATTTTGATGAGAGAAGACATCCTAGAAATCAAAAGGATGACTTGAAGTCCCAAAACCCTTCTTTGGAGGAATTGGTAGTTCCCTAACAGAGGTGAATAGTCTTTGCATTTACTAGCTGTTTGCAGACAATTGCGCTTTTGTCTTCACAGGACAAAAGACATGAGAAAATCTGACTATTTGTTTCCTTTTTCCAATGCAAGGTTGGGTAAGCCAGTCAGCAAGGTGACTAACCAGATGGCTAAAAGATTGTATTTAATTTATCTATGATGAGAAAATATTGCTTTGCCTAGGCCCTTGAAAGTCCATTCTGTAAGATCTGTAGCCACTTCAGCAGTTCTCTGGTCTAGAGCTTCAGTGGATGATAAATGTGCAGCAGCTACTTTGGCTTCTCCCCATACCTTTATTACTCGTTGCAAATTGGACTTGGTCTCTAGGGAAATAGCATCCTTTGGTTCAGTGGCACTCAGAATATCCTTTGTTGAGTCTTCCAAGATCTGAGGTAGCTGGAGACTCTTCCCATATGTCAAGGATAAAATGAAGTTTGACCACATCAGATAAAGAAGTTGTGTACTTGCTATAATGTTCCATCTGTGTTGTCCATCTTCATTTATCCTGGACTCCCCTTCCTCCATCCCCCGGTCTTTGAAGATTTTTTGGTGGAACGGATTATATACCTTCCAATTATTGTGACCTTTAAAGCATAGCAGATATGGCTTCCCTTCAGACTTCTGTATCTGTTTATCTATACATTCTCTATAACGTTGATATGAGGTAACTGGGAGAGAGGGGTTGTGGGTGAAGGTGAAGGTTGAGAGTATTTGACTGGCATGAGCTGTAGTAGCTGCAGAGTCTGTTCTGATACTGGAACCGAGCCCATATCTCAATGATAAATGAAGATGGACAGCACAGCTGGAACATTATGGTAAGTACATAACTTCTTTTTTTGTCCCAAAACAAGAGTGTATCTGGGATAGGGATAATATAGGTCAAAGATGCATCTTGATCAGGTCATTGCATCTTTTAAAAGATAGTAAAAAAACTAGAACTTAGTCCCCAGTGCTTCTTGGAGGCAGAGTGTAAATGTTGAAGACCTTCAGGTGAACATAAAGACCAAAGAAAATGTGGTTACCTTGTTCCAGTTGCACAGGAGGGTCCGAATGGAGACAAATCAGCAAACAAAGGAGAGTAGTATTGCTGGAACTGAATTCATCCTCAAGTCTTTGAGTACCTTCACAAGGTGGACCCTGTTTTTACAAAATGTTACCAAGACAACACTGATATATAGATTGCATTTTTATAGCATATATCATGGACGGAAATAGGATAAAAAAATAAAAATGACAACCAGGTGCGCAAGTCCAAGGATAAAAGTGCCCAAACCTGGTAGGCACATTGGTGCCAGGACTGGAAACAATGTCAGTGCAGAATCCTCAAGACGTGGAAACATTTTTACAATGGGATTAGGCCAGGCTCCGGGGGAAGCCCAGAATTTCCAGCTAGAGGATATTCAAAACGACTGAGTAATGGGAAAGAAAAATACTTTCACAAGAAAATTGTTAAAATCTTCAGATGCAAATTTCTGTTCATTAATACAACAGATCATGAAAAACGTTGTGTAGACCAAGAAACTTTAGGCTGTTTGGAAACAGAAGTGACTGAGGAAGTGAGAAAATATAAATAAAATCTAGAGATTTTTGAAAGGTGCAAAAGAAACCTGGACATAGGAAAGAAATAGAGATCAAATATGGTGCAATATTTATGCAAGGGAGAAGGCTAAACTGTTAAATACAAAATAGCAGCTCCAAAGGTATTTGAAGAGAAGTACAAGCAAAGGCACCCAGATATGGAAAATTTCACAATACAAAAAATACTGTCACAAAGAGGGAACGTAGAACAGAAGATTAGTAAAGTAGAAGTTAAACAGCTGAAGTTACGGAATACCTGTGAATTGAAAGATTCAGTGCTGAAAATCCAGCTCTCGTAACATCACAGTACGGTGGAACAGTGAGTCCCCCAACTATGTTGAAACAGGTGGAGTGGGAGGTATCTAAAGAAGAAATATGGACATGGGGAAATAAAAAGATATAATATGGTGCAGTATTCATGCAAAGGAGAAAGCAAAACTAATCCATACAAAAAAGCAGCACCAAAGGTCTTTGAAGAGAAATACAAACAAGGGCATCCAGATAAGGAAAATTTCACATTATAAAAATAAAACAAAGTGGGGAAAGTAGAAAAGAGAATTAGTAATGGAGAAGGTACTTATTTATGTACTTATTTATGCGTATATTGGCATTTGTTTATTGGGAAAGTCCACTGGGCCAAGAAGAACCCATTTTCAGTGGAGGCCCGGGGAGTAAAGCTCCACAAAAGCAGTTGGTGTAAAATTACAGTTTGGATTAACAAGAAGCATAGTCATATGAGGCAGTATAGATACAATAAAATACATTATGAAAATGCAGGTGATACAGAGAAATAATATAAAAACACAAGGCATTGAATTAAATCCAAGATACATAATCTAGTACACTCTAATGTGAGTGTAGGAGTTGAGTAATATATATAGACCAGAGAACAAAGGTGATATGATGTAAGGAAGAGGAGTCCAGTCTTACGAAGATGGAACTTAGAGCATCTACAGTGCCAGGGAGTGGAGAGATGCTGCTTCAGAGCTACTTTGAAGGAGGAGATGCTACTGGTAGTCCTAATAGCTTATGGGAGTGCATTCCATAATTTGATGATGGAGAAGGAGTAAAACATTTGACCTGCTGGGAGTTTTGGTTTGTCAACCTGCAGGAGAAATTGGTTCAAGAAATGGAGAACTGAAGTTATGGATTACCTGGAAAGTGAAGGATTTAATGTTGCAAATCCAACTCTGGTAACATCACAGCATGATGGAACAATGAGTCCCCAAACTGAGGAGAAACAGGTGGATTGGGAAATATCCAATCAATTGCCATATGAAGATACTCTGGAGCCTTCAGTAGGAAACCAGTACAGAAGTTTGTTACATGTGCACAGCAAGGAAAAGGAGCAGGAAACCGTGGCAACTTTGCAATCAGTGTTGTGGAGTACTAGGCTAGTGAGTTGCCATATAAAAGAGCAATGGAGGGCACAGGATGCAGCTGAAAATTATTACAGGAAGATGTTCTGGAACTTTATTCTCTGCTTCCTGCAGTCATTCTGCAGAATGTGCCCATAGCTTAGAAGAAAATGATCTAGGGCAAGAGTTGCTTGATTTAATATGGATGGATGGACATCTTAACATTTAATGAAAGAAATAGATTACAGAAATTCAATAATTCCCAAAATGTTAGTCTAGCAATTCATGTGGATATAACAGAAGTAAATGGAATACATTACTGTGCAGCTAAATTTAAAAACTGATAAATTGTACCACAAAATCAGGACAATAAGGAAGAGGAAGAAATCCAAATGGAATCATGGAAGTTTTGAATAGAGAGCACTCTAACAGTAATATTTCTTGTCTTAATTGCTTTAGAGTACAGGATAGGAAACGGATCAACAAAAATACTTAGAAAGATAGATGTGATCAAAGCAGCACTCTGTATCGGAACAGACCAGGATCTCTCATACACTATTGCATATAATAAGCTAAAGGTATAAGCATTGGCAGAAAAACTTAAGCAGGATAAATATAAAGGAATTGTGCAAAATAAATCCTTTATTGATGACCCAAAAAAGTTTTACAGAGAATTTGGGAAACAAGGCAAAAAGAATAGAAGTACTACCAAAAAAAAAAAGACACATTTTGGAAAAGTGTCTGTGAAGACCCTGTGGAACATAAAGATGCTGAATGGATAGAAACGGTAAGTACAAATGTCCAGGATATAAAATGGGATGAAGTAATGGTCAGAGAAACTGAAACATAAAATTAAAAACGCTCTTAACTGGAAAACCCCAGGTCCAGATGCAGTACGTAACTTTATGTAAAGATGTTAAATACTTTTAGCCAGGAGATTTAGCCCAGAGTAAGAACTACTTGTATGCACTTCCTTAGTAGACATCGAGCTGGTTAACAATCGGCAAAACAGTGCACCTCCTTAGGAACTGACCTGCAAGCTGTACTAAAATGCATAGACCAATAATTTGCCTTCCGACGATGTATAAACTATATACTGGAATTGATCCTGAGAACGTTTCTAGTCATTTAGAAGGAAGCTCCATCCTGGCAATAGAACAAAAGGTCAACAAAGTCCTATGGAACAAGGGATCATTTGTTAAATAAAGTCGTAATGGAGAATTGTAAAAAGGGGAAGAATCTAATATGGCATGGATAGACTGCAAAAAAGCATTTGACAATATCCCACATTTGTGGATAAAGGAGTACTTGCAGATTTGTAAGATACACCCTACACTGATCAGTTACTTTACAGTGACCATGAAGCAGTGGCAAACCACTTTGCAGCTAAGCCATGATGAAGAGCACATTATCCCAGTGATAAAAATTAAAAGCGAGATATTCTAGGGTGACTTTGTCACTGCTGCTCTCCTGTCCTGCTCTTAACCCATTAAGCTGTCTACTTAACAGATTTGGTCATGGTTGTAGTTTAGCTCCTAGAAAACAGATTTGGCCATGGTTGTAGTTTAGCTCCTAGAAAACAAAGTGTAAAGACTTCTCATCTGCTTTTTGTGGATAATTTTAAAACTATGTAGTTCATCAGATGTAGAACTGAAAGCACAATTGCAAGTGGTCAGAACTTTTCTCTGATGATATAAGAATGTCATTTGGTCTTTACAAATGTGCAAAAACAAACGTTAACGTAGGAAAGATTGTAGATTTGTATTTGGATACTCCTCCTGGGCCCATTTGCTCACTCAACTGAGTGCAGTGAGATCATATTCTGATTTCAGGCACTCCTACTGTGTACAAAGAGAGCATTTGGGAAGGGCAACCCCTGTAGCCTCTTAATCCTGCTATGTTCCCTCCCTCAAAAAAAATAAATAACTAATATATATATTTTTTTATTCAGCTGCTCTTACTGTAACTGTCTTAGTTGCTCTTCTGCGTGCTGTTATCTGTTCAGTCGCTCTTACTCTGCACTTATTACTGCTTGTTAGTAGCCTTCTAATTTACTGTCTTCTGCACTTGTTTTTAGTCATTTGTTTATTTAATTGCATTTATTTGAACTGTGTATGCCGTAGTGTTGCTACACACTCTGGTGTGCTGGTCTGTACTAGAATTTGAATTGCATTTACTGCTGTTTTAGCTGCTTTTCTGTAAGAAAAAAAAATTCTAATCTTGTTTCCTGCCTTTCCTGTAACTAGTCAAGTCCAGATACAGACTTGCTGTATCAAGGACTGTTGGTAAGCTTCTGAGCCCTCAAACCATTCTGTGTTGGAGAGAAGCCTTCTAGCTTATCAGTGAAAGTGGTAAGCACTAGGTTACCTATCTACCACAGGACGAGTGGTTTCTGGCCCAGAAATTATAGTTTATTGGCAGTTTGGGAAGCTTTTCCATCTCTTTCAACCTTCTGATTTAAAAGCCTGTGTTTGCGCTTGTTTCCTGCCTTTCCTGTTACTAGTCTAGTCCAGGTACAGATTTGCTATATCCAGGACTCTTTGTAAGCTTCTGAGCCCCCCTCCCCCAAGCCTTTCCTTGTTGGAGGGAAGCCTTCTAGCTTATTAGTGGGAGTGGTAAGCATCAGGTAGCCTGTCTACCACAAGAGGAGTGGTCTCTGGCCCAGAAATTGTAGCTATTGGCTGATGTCCATCGTGTTTCACTGTTGCAGTCATTACACTTGGGTTATCCTGCTGGCAGGCTACCCGCAGTCGGCCCGAGTTCCAAAGTCTTGGTCCGGCATGGGTTGATGTCGCCTCTTCCCTGACGTCAGTGCGTCAGGGGTATAAAAGATGCAACCAATGCCATTTTCTTCAGTCTTTCTTGCCGCACAGTGCCTGAAGCAAAAGCAGTTCGCAAGTGCCGGTTGGCCGACTCCTGAGATTTTCGAAATAGAGTTTCAGAACCAAAGTCTTCAATAAAGCGAAGTACCCCGTTGGGGAAACTTTTTCTTGCTCCAGAACCGATGTTAGTAAAAGTTAAGAATTGTATTTCTTGTGGGAAGCAAATACCTCATAAGGATTTTCACTCTTACTGTATTCCTTGCCTAGGCCCTGACCACGTTGTTCCTAGTTGTCGGTTTTGTGCTAGATTCAACAAACGCACTATTAAACGTCTGTTTGATTTTGCCTTACATTACTTTGGCCGAAGGTTTAACTATATAATGCTGTCGGAACAACAGACGACCGGAATTCATAAAAAGTGCAAAGACAAGGAAAAGGACAGGGATCCAAGGTCCAAAACCGAAGACAAAGCCTATTCTAGGCCAGTCACCGGTTCTCAGTGAGGCACTTGCGCAGCCCCTAACGCCCGCTACCTCAGAGCCACAGGCCGTATCAGACTCCCATGTGGAGACAAGGCCTCTGGATACTCAAGGTATTGGGCCTAGGGAAACTATTCCCTCAGGTGGGTCCGGAGCCGCTGAGCAGGCATCTGCTTCTGAGGGTGTTTTCAAACCTTCACAGCTTACTATTAAGTCCTCTGCAACAGCCAAGGTACAGTCAAAGACACCAGTAAAGACAAGGAAACAAGTACAGCATTCTCCTGGACAGTCATCCATGCCAAAGAAACGGATGCTTAAAATGGCCGAAGACCTAATTACTTTAATCAGGGGATCCCATCCCCCTCCTGAAAAAAGGCCTAGGCAAGACACTGATTATGATTCCTCTGACCAGGTTTGTTTCCTCTGATTCCTCTTCAGATTAGGGTTATTCTCTCCCTCCCTATGAGGACTCTGATGCTGAAGAATCTAAACCTTCAGCCTCTCCACCTGAGGATTATTCTTTTGGGGAAACTCTGCACACCATGAGGAAATATTTCCACTGGGAGAGCCAGGATTATTCAGAATCCAAGAAAAGGCTCAGAGATTTTCTTTTACTGCCTCGGCACAGGCCCCTAGCTATCACCCCTTGTGCTTGATATTGTTTGTTTTCTCTGAATCCAGTCTGTCTCCTGATTCTTTACCCCCTGCACAAGTCAAGCCAGACTGGTATTACAGGGTCCCTGACTCTCATAAATTTCTTTATAAAAACCCTGCTGCTGCTGCTGACCCAGAAACAATTTCTCAGGGTCCCAAAGGGGTTAAGGCTTCCACTGCAAAAACCCTGTCCTCTCTGATAGGGATTCCAGAGTACTGGATAGATGGGGGGGGGGGGAGTCTACACTTCTGCTACTTTAGCTGTAAGGGCTTTAAACTGCTAGTTTCACATGCTTAAATACCAACAGTACCTTATGTCTTTGTTAAAACAGAAAATGCTTACAAACTCAGAAAATCCTGACAATAAGGAAATGCAGGAATTATTGCATGCAGCTGAACAAGTGGGAAAGCATACTTTGCAGTGTGGTTTTGATTCATTAGAGGCTTCTTGCAGAGCCGCAGTTACAGGCTCTGTCATTCGAAGGCATGCTTGGTTGAAGGAACAAAGTTTACCTGAACATGTTAAAGTAAAATTATTGGATGCTCCACTACAGCATGATACTTTGTTTGGTGTTAAGGCAGGAGAGGTGTTAAAGAAAATGGAGGATAAAGCAAAATCTATGCAGACAGTAAAGGATTTCTTACAGGTTCAATCACCTAGGTTTAGTAGAAACTGGCCTTCAAAAAATTGGTCCTTTCAAGTCTCAGACAGGCCACAAAGAGGCAGATACAGACGCCCAAGAGGCAGATCTCAGCCCCAAGGATCCTACAGACCTAAACAATGGGGTGCTTCTACCCCCAAGGGAGGAGAAGACAAATCGCAACCTTACAGGAAACAGTCCCAATTACTTCCCTCCACAAAGGCCAAGCACTTACCTTTTGGCAGCACCCCTAGGGGGAAAGCCAGCACTTGCACAAAATTGGCACATAATTACCCAGGACAAATGGGTACTGAATATAATTACTCAAGGTTACAGGTTCCACTTTCACACCCTTCCAAAATCAAAAGGTATGCCGAACCTGCCACAAAACCAATGGGCAGAGGCACAAAAGGAAATTGCTGCTCTCATGGACATGGGAGCTATTCAAAGAGTACCACAGCAAGAACAGGGACAAGGATTTTACTCAAGACTTTTCCTGGTACCCAGAAAGGACAAAGCCTGGAGACCAATACTGGACTTGTCAATCCTAAATACTTACCTGGATGTTCCAAAATTCAAAATGTTAACACTACAGCAACTTCTACCCATGCTGGGCAAGAAGGCTTGGCTAGTTACTTTGGACCTCAAGGAGGCATACCTGCATGTCCCAATCAGACAATCATGCAGAAGATACCTCAGATTCCTAGCTGGCTCAATGCATTACCAATTCTCTGCACTGCCCTTTGGCTTATCTACTGCGCCCAGGGTCGTCACAAAATGCCTGGCACCAGTAATTGCATTTTGCAGACAAAGAGGAATTCAAATATATCCCTACTTGGATGACTGCCTTATTCAAGCAGAGAGTAAGGACATTCTACTAAGACATCTGGCATTTGTAAAAACATTACTAATTTGCTTTGGGTACACTGTAAACGAAAAGAAATCAAAACTAGTGCCCTCTCAAGAGATAATATTCCTGGGTGCAAGCTTAAATACAACTGCCCAGATGGCTTATCTCCCGCCAGACAGACAAAGGCAACTGACTCTCTACTTTCAAATGATGGCAACAAAGACCCAGCTCCCTGGAAGAAAAATTGTGCAGGCCCTGGGTTTCATGGCATCCTGCATTCTACTAATTCCATATGCAATACTGCATATGAGGAAACTACAATGGTATCTAAAAAGTGTTTAGACTCAACATTGCCACAGCCTGGAAACAAGAACTATAATTCCCTGTCTACAACAGGAGTTTCTATGGTGGTCCTCGGCCTGTCATCTCAACAAGGGACAGCCCTTCACCTTGCCCACAGCCAGGCAGACAATAACGGATGCATCGGATTATGCCTGGGGGGGCGCACATGGAAGGAAAATGTATTCAGGGCACGTGGCCCAAGGAACAAATGCATCTTCACATCAATCAGAGAGATGCTAGCTGTACAAAATGCCCTGACAGCCTTCAAGGATCTACTAAATCCAGGACAGTTATTGCTAAAGATGGACAGCACCACAGTTATGTGGTACATAAACAGGCAAGGGGGCACACATTCCTACCCCCTCTGCAGGCAAGCCATGACTTTGTGGAACACGGCACTGACCTATCAAGTACATCTGCAGGCACAATTCCTGCCAGGAAAGAAAAATACACTGGCAGACGAACTAAGCAGAAATCTCATGGATCCACACGAATGGAAACTAAATCCACAGGTCTTCAGCATGATGACAAGGAAATGGGGACGCCCAGACATAGATCTTTTTGCCTCCCCTCACAACTGCCAACTACAGAAATTCTGCATAAGGAATTATCCCTCACAAGCATGGAAAGTGGATGCTCTTTCATTCAGCTGGGAAACCCTGACAGTTTATGCCTTCCCTCCACTGCCTCTTCTCCCCAAGGTACTCCTAAAAGTCAGACAAGAGAAGCCAAAAATGATCCTGATTGCCCCAGACTGGCCACGCCAGCACTGGTACCCAATCCTAAAGAGCTTGTCTCAAGGCCCAGCCTGGCCTTTACCTAAAATTCCTCATCTGACTCAACAGAATAACCAGATTCTGCACAGTCAACTCAGAACCTTAAATCTGGCTGCATGGCAGATAATAGTCACTCAAACCACACCTCTCTCTAAAGCTGTTATGGATGTCATTTTAGAAGCCAGGAGGCCCAGCACTAGGAAATCCTATGCAGAAAAATGGAAGAGATTCTGTGCTTGGAACCAGGCCCAAGGACTCAACCACTTGTTCCAAATATACCTCAGATTTTACAATACCTAACTGAGATGCTGGACAAAGGTCTTTCCTTTTCATCTATTAAGATCCATGCCTCTGCCATTTCAGCTCATTACAATACGGAACCTCCTATTTTTTCGCATCCACTACTAAGGCAGTACCTCAGAGGGGTAAGAAACATAAGACCCCCAAGGAGAGCACCAATACCTACTTGGGACCTCAATTTTGTTTTAGAAAAACTCACACTGCCTCCTTTTAAGCCAGCCTGCACAGCTGATATAAAATTCTTATGGAAAACTGCTCTGCTCCTAGCAATAACTTCAGCAAGAAGAGTCTCAGAGTTACAGGCACTAATGGCAGTGGAACCTTTCATCATTTTTCATCAGGACAGGATCTCTCTAAGGACAAACCAAACGTTTATGCCAAAGGTGGTTTCCAGTGTGGCTCATAACCAAACTATTCATTTGCCAACTTTATATCCAAATCCCCAGAATAAAGGGGAGATACTTCTGCGCACTTTGGACATGCACAGGCAGCTACGATTCTACTTGGACAAAACAAAAGATTTCAGAAAAACTGAGCAGCTGTTTGTAGCTTATGCTGCAGGATCACAAGGAAAGCCTATCTCAAAGCAGACAATTTCAAAATGGATAAGACACTGTATTCGCTTCTGCTATGCACAACATGGCAAATCAGTGCCTAAAGGCATCAGGCCACATTCAACAAAGAGCAGCAGCCACTTCAGCTTTTCTCAGAGGAGTGCCAACCAAAGACATTTTAGAAGCTGCAACCTGGTGATGTTCATCGTGCATACAGCTGCAGTCATAACAGATGGGGTTCTCCTGCCGTCAGGCGGGTCCTCGGTCGGCCGAATTCCAAAGTCTAGGTCCGGCGTCGGTTGTCGTCGCTTCTTCCCTGACGTCAGTGCAACAGGGGTATAAAGGAACCAGCCAATGCCATTTTCTTCAGTCTTTCTTGCCACGCGGTGCCCGAAGCAGAAGCAGTTCGCAAGTGCCGGTCGGCCAGCTCCTGAGATTACGAAAATTTGGAAACCGAAGTCTTCTTAAAAGCTAAGTAACCCCGTTGGGGAAACATTTCTTGCCTCAGACCGATGTTAGACAAAGTTAATAATTGTATTTCTTGTGGGAAGCAAATACCGCATAAGGATTTCCATTCCCTCTGTATACCTTGTTTAGGCCCAGACCACGACGTCTCGGTCTGTCGCTTTTGTGCTACATTCAACAAACGCACTATTAAGCGTCTGGCGGAGTTTGCCCAGCATTATTTTGGGAAAGCATTTAACTATACTATGTCGTCTGATACTCCGACTCCGGTTTTGTCTAAAAAACGCAAAGATAGGGACTGACACACGAGGTCCGTGGCCTCTACCGACACCATGCCAAAGCCGACTACACATGGTCCGGTTCTCAGCGAGGCGCCTACGCAGCCCCTGACTACCGACGACACTTCTTTGACGGTGTCTCCTGTGCACGAGGTTGCAGTCTCCTCGGCCCACACCCCGACTACAGATACCGAAGCCACTCTTGGCATTGAAACTCAGAATGTGGACAGGTCCACCTCCACTCAAGGTTTCTTCAGACCTTCCTCTTTTTTCTCCATCAAGGCTTTCACTAAGTCTAAAGCAACCATGCACCCTAAGAGACCAGCTACACAGGGCCCATCTCCAGGCCACATGCCTAAGAAACAGATGCTTAAAATGGCTGAGGATTTAATTACTCTTATCAGAGGTTCTCAGCCCCCACCGGACAAAAGGCCCAGAGTGGAGGAAGATTCCCCCTCTGATCAGGGCTCCATTATTTCAGAGCACTCTGATGATCAGGAACATTCTTGCTCTCCTTTTGAAGACTCTGATGCGGAGGAATCCATCCCTTCTGTACCCCCTCCCCCCCAGAGGATTACTCATTTGGGGAAACTTTGCATACCTTAAGGGAACACTTCCAATGGGAAGACCAAGATTATTCAGATTCCAAGAAAAGGCTCAGGGAATTTCTCTTGCTACCTCAGCACAGGCCTCTGGCTATACCTCCTGTCTTGGACATCCTAGATGATGTTTCCTCGTAGGCCTGCCTTAACCCGGACTCTCTACCTCCAGCTCCAGTTAAGCCTGACAGGTACTACAGGGTTCCTGACTCACACCAATTTCAATACAAAAGCCATGCTGCTGACCCAGAAACCATTTCACAGGGCCCCAAGGGAGTTAAGGCCTCCATTGCTAAAAATCCATTACCTTCCGAGAGAGACTCCAGATCCTTAGAAAGGTGGGGAAAAAAGGTATATACCTCTGCTACCTTATCCATGAGGGCCTTAAACTGTCAGTTTCATATGCTAAAATACCAACAGTTTTTGTTATCCCAATTAAAAAGTAAAATGTCACAACCTGAACAACCAGACTTGAAGGAGTTGCAGGATTTGATGCATAGTGCAGAACAAGTGGGTAAGCATACCTTACAATGTGGTTTTGATGTTCTAGAGGCCTCATGTAGAGCCGCTGTTACAGGATCAGTCATACGTAGGCATGCCTGGCTCAAGGAACAAGCCTTGCCTGATCATGTCAAAGCTAAATTACTAGACGCCCCTTTTCAAAAGGATGTACTATTTGGTGCTAATGCTGAGGAGGTATTAAGGAAAATGGAGGAAAAGGCTAAATCAATGCAAACTGTGAAAGAATTTCTATGGGTACAACCCCCACGTTTTAGTAGAAATTGGCCTTCCAAAAAACTGGTCCTTTCCTGCCACGGACAGACCCCAAAGAGGCAGATACAGGCGCCCGAGGGGCAGAGGACAATCCCAAGGATCGTTTAGAGGCAGACGATGGCAAGCTCCTACACAAAGAGGTGGTGAGGATAACTCGCAATCTTTCAGAAAGCAAACCCAATGACTTTCCCCTTTGCATGCCAACCAAGTCTCAAATGGCAGCCCCCTTAGGAGGAAAGCTGGCATTATTTTCAAAAAATTGGCATATTGTCACAAAGGACAAATGGATCCTGGACATTATAAACAGAGGCTACAAATTCCATTTTCACACCCTTCCAAAAATGAGAGGCATGCCAAACCTGCCACACAATCAAAGGCCAGAGGCACAAAGGCAAATTACAGATCTCATAAACATGAAAGCTATTAAAGAGGTACCTACGCACGAACAAGGTCAAGGTTTTCATTCCAGGCTATTTCTGGTGCCAAGGAAGGGAAAAGATTGGAGACCTATTTTGGACCTATCCATCCTAAACACATTTCTACTCGTACCAAAATTCAAGATGCTCACTCGACAGCAACTTCTTCCCATGCCGGGCAAGGAGTCTTGGCTGGTAATATTGGACCTCAAGGAGGCATACCTGCATGTCCCAATCAGACAAAATTGCAGAAGGTACCTCAGATTTCTTGCAGGTTCAACCCATTATCAATTCTCTGCATTGCCCTTTGGCTTATCTACTGCGCCCAGAGTATTCACGAAATGCCTGGCATCAGTAATTGCCTACTGCAGACTTCAAGGGATACAAATATACCCATATTTGGATGACTGCCTGATCCAAGTGGACAGCAAGCACATTCTTCAGAAACATCTGGCTTGTGTAATAATGTTGTTGAACTCTCTGGGATACACAGTCAACAAAAAGAAATCAAGGCTAATACCTTCTCTGAAGATAATTTTCCTGGGTGCCAATTTGGACACAAACACCCAGAAGGCCTACCTCACGCCAGAGAAGCAGGGGCAACTAATTCAATACTTCAGAACACTAGCAAATTGCACCAGGCTGACTGCAAGGAAAATCCTGCAGGCTCTGGGATTCATGGCATCTTGCATCTTACTAATCCCATGTGCAAAGCTGCATATGAGGAAACTGCAATGGTACCTGAAAAACATATGGTCTCAACACAGCCACAGTTTGGAAACAATAATACCACTAATTCCATGTCTGCAAAAGGAATTTCTATGGTGGGCTCACGCATGTCAAACAAACACAGGTCTTCCATTCAGCAAGCCTCAAGCAAATCAAGTCATCACAACAGACACCTCGGACTACGCCTGGGGAGCACACATGACAGATCAGTGCATTTAGGGCAAATGGTCCCAAAAAGAAAAGCACCTTCACATCAATCAAAAAGAAATGCTAGCAGTAATAAATGCTGTTATAGCTTTCAAGGACCTTCTACAACCAGGTCAACTATTGATAAGAACGGACAACACCACAGTTATGTGGTACATAAACAAACAGGGAGGAACACATTCTTACCCCCTATGCAGACTGGCCATGTCACTTTGGGACATGGCCATGGACTTACAAATGGAACTACAAGCACAGTACTTGCCAGGCAAGGAAAACACGCTGGCAGACAACCTAAGCAGGAATATGACAGATCCAATATGACAGATCCACACGAATGGAAAGTGCATCCAAAAGTTTTTACAGAAATAATCCAAGAATGGGGAAGGCCAGACATAGATCTCTTTGCCTCCCACAAAAATCATCAATTGACAAAATTCTGCTCAAGGATTTTCCATCCAAAGGCCTGGAGAGTGGACGCTCTCTCTTTCAGTTGGACATCAATGACAGTTTATGCCTTCCCACCTCTTCCTTTGCTGCCCAAAGTTCTATTGAAAACCAGAGCAGACAGACCAAAGATGATTCTCATTGCTCCGGACTGGCCAAGGCAACACTGGTACCCACTCCTGAGGAGCCCGACGTATTCACCACCATGGACCCTGCCTCTAATGCCTCTTCTTCTGACTCAGCACAGCTTCAAAACTCTTCACAGCCAGCTAAAAACACTCAACCTAGCCGCATGGAAGATTCCTTAGCATCACAACAGGCCCTACTCTCCAAGGAGGTGCAGGATGTCATTTTGGAGGCCAGAAGGCCATCAACTAGAAAAGCTTACTCTGCAAAATGGAAACATTTTTGTGTCTGGAATGAGAAAAAGGGCCAGGATCCTGGAAAACTGAATTTACCTCAAATACTACAATATTTGGCTGAACTGCTAAGCAGTGGACTTTCATTCTCCTCCATCAAAATCCATGCCTCAGCCATTTCTGCAGAATACAACACTGATCCACCTTTATTCTCTCACCCTCTCTTAAGACAGTTCCTCAGAGGGGCTAAGAATTTAAGACCTCCAAGGAAACAACCAATACCTGCTTGGGATCTTAATTTCATTCTGGAAAAACTGACCTTGCCTCCCTTTGAGCCAGCTGCCTCATCAGATTTGCAATATTTGTCCTGGAAAACAGCTTTCCTTCTGGCTATCACCTCAGCTCGTAGAGTTTCAGAACTACAGGCTCTCATGGCTGTCCAGCCTTTTATCATCTTCCATCAGGACAGAGTTTCCTTACGACCCAACCTGTCCTTTATGCCTAAAGTGGTATCCAGGGTAGCTTTAAATCAGGCCATACATTTACCTACTTTTTATCCTAATCCTCAAAACAAAGGGGAGAGATTACTACATTCCTTGAACATCCACAGACAACTGTGTTATTATTTGGACAGAACAAAGCCTTTCAGAAAATCAGAACAGCTCTTTGTGTCCTATGCGGTAGGAGCTCAAGGAAAGCCAATTTCCAAACAGATCTCAAAATGGATAGCCCACTGCATATGCTTTTGCTATTCCTTTCATGGCAAAACTGTACCTACAGGCATTAGAACTCATTCCACCAGGGCCACAGCCACTTCTGCAGCCTTCCTCAGAGGAGTTCCTACCAAGGATATTTTGGAAGCAGCCACTTGGAGTTCTGTGCATACCTTCTCCAAGCACTACAACCTACCATTATACTCCAAATCTAGAGCAGGCTTTGCCACTGCAGTCTTGCAGGGCATTTTGGCTCCTCCTATTTCCACCTAGTGCCTACCACCCCTTTCTTAGCTTTGGGATTCTACCCATCTGTTATGACTGCAGCTGTATGCATGATGAACATAGTACAGTTTTGTACCTACCATAAATGTAGATGTTAGAGTGCTAATACAGCTGCAGTCCAGGTTTCCCTCTCTCCTTCCCCTCTTGGGACAGGCCTATAGGCTAACACATCCTCATACAACCTGATTGGGGTATTCATTTATGATGTATTTGCTTGCAACTACTGTATTTTGATTATATTGCACTGCATTATTACACAAATTTATGTATTGCCTTCCTTCTGGGGGCACCTGACATCTGGGGCAAGAAAAACTGAAGAAAATGGCGTCGGCTCGTTCCTTTATACCCCTGTCACACTGACGTCAGGGAAGAAGCGACGACAACCGACGCCGGACCTAGACTTTGGAATTTGGCCGACCGAGGACCCGCCTGACTGCAGGAGAACCCCATCTGTTATGACTGCAGCTGTATTAGCACTCTAACATCTACATTTATGGTAGGTACAAAACTGTACTTTCAGTGCACACCTTCACAAAGCACTACCACTTACCTCTCTACTCTAAATCCAGAGCATGCTTTGCCACTGCAGTCCTGCAGGGCCTGGTAGCCTCTCCTAATCCTATTTAGGCCCAGCCACCCAACCTTAGCTTTGGGATTCAAACCAAGTGTAATGACTGCAACAGTGAAACACGATGAACCATAGTACAGTTGTGTACCTACCATAAATGTAGATGTTAGTGTATTCACTGTTGCAGTCCAGGTTACCCTCCCACCATCCCCCTTTTCACTGGGACTTTTCTGTACTTCGCAACTCTATACATCCTATGTGGTATATTTGCTTGTAGATGAAGGAATTGTTTATTTTAGTACATGCATGCTTTTTGGCATACTTTTTTACAGCCTTCCTGTTTGGGGGCACCCGACATCTGGGGCAAGAAAAACTGAAGAAAATTGCGTCTGTTGCATCTTTTATACCCTTGACGCACTGATGTCAGGGAAGAGGCGATATCAACCGACGCCGGACCAAGACTTTGGAACTCGGGCCGACTGCGGGTAGCCTGCCAGCAGGATAACCCAAGTGTAATGACTGCAACAGTGAATACACTCGCATCTACTTTTATGGTAGGTACACAACTGTACTTTTTTCCATCTCTTTCAACTTTCTGGTTTGAAAGCTGCACTTGCGCCTGTTTCTTGCCTTTCCTATAACTGGCCTAGTCCGGTTACAGAGTTGCTGTATCCAGGATTGTTAGTAAGCTTCTGAGCCACCCCCCCCCAAGCCTTTCTGTGTTGGAGGGAAGCCTTCTAGCTTATCAGTGGGGGTGGTAAGCACTAGGTAGCCTATCCTCCATGGGAAGAGTGAGTTTTGGCTCGGAAATTGTAGTTTATTTGGCCAGTTTTCCATTTCTTTCAACTTGCTGGCTTAAAAGCCTGCATTTGTACTTGTTTCCCTCCTTTCCTGTAACTAGCCTAGTCCAGATACAGAGTTGCTGTATCCAGGACTGTTGGTAAGCTTCTGAGCCCCCTAAGCCTTTCTGTGTTGGAAGGAAGTCTTCTAGCTTACAGTGGGAGTGGTAAGCACTAGGTAGCCTGTCTACCATGAGAGGAGAGGTTCTTGGCCCAGAAATGTAGTTTATTGACCATTTAGACACCTTGTCTTTCAAATTTCTCGGTTAAAAGACCACATCTGCGCTTGTTTCCCATCTTTCCTGTAACTAACTTACTGGGTAGCACTAGAAAGCCTTAAACTGATACAAGCCTTCTAGCTTAGAAGAGAGACTTTGGAGTGATTAAGTATCAGTTTTCTGTACTTTCTTGGTGTCCTTAACTGTTTTCTGCCTACACACACATTTTCCAACGTTTATTATGATTTAAAAGCTTGTTTTTTTCACATATTGTACTTATTTGACTGCCTGCACTTTTAAAAAGTTTTTGTTTAAATTTAACTGTTGTAGGCTACACACTAAAGTGCGATAGCCTTTTCTGATAGTTTGTAGTCACTTTAAAACTGTTTTGAGTGTATTTTTTACTGTTTTTGCCTTATCTTTTAAAAAAAAAACAAAAAAAATCCTTGTTTCCTGCCTTTCTAAGCTAGTATAGTCCAGTTTTCAGGCTAGTGCTGAATTTAGGGCTGTGATACTAGTTTCTGAGTTGCCCATACCTTACTTGGATAGAAGGAAGTTTCTCTGCTCACCTATTTGTCCCTGGAGGAGTGGTTCCAGCCCAGAAGTTAGTAGTTTATTGGCCCTTTTGGGCTAATTTCTCTTTCATTTCCCGACTATAAAAACTGCTTTTGCACGGTTTTGCGCACCGGGCAGTGCCAGTTAGCTATGGTAAAATTCTTCCCGGCTCCACTAAGTCTCCTCTTCAGTTTTTCCCTTGAAACTAGTCTAACTCTCAAACTAAGCACTCAAAAAGCATCCTACAGCCCAGCACTTGCTCAGACCCAATAGCAAGCACTAATATACCCTGTCACTGATTGCCCTGCAGGGCAAGGCTCTTTATTCACCCGTCACCAACTAAGCAGCTCACCCTACTATTTAGGCATGACCAAAGGGCAGTTTCAGGTGTACTCTCCAGTCCAGCTGGTGAATCTGGGTATCCTGAGGCAATGTTACAACTGCCTCATGTACACAGACAACCCTCTCCTCCTACCACAAAACACTAACATATGCGAGAGATGCAATTATACAGCAAAACTGGAAGCTAAGCTGTCTCCACCCAAGACTGGAACAGACAGTCAAGAGGAGAAGGTTAACACTTGCATCACACCTCCAGCCGCACACAGACCTACTAAAACAGCACTGGCAAAAAATACACATAAATACACAAAATCATACTCGGAGGCTCTAAATAAAAACCTGCAAAAGCATCAGAGACCTCCAAAGCAGACACCCAAACAACCTGCACCTCCTGTCACAAACCAGACAACACATAAAACACAAAATCAGTGTGCTGCACAATCCCAGCCCTTAAGGCAAAATAACATACCTAACACACTAGTAATAGGTGACTCTATAGTCAGGCACACTGACGTCCCACTCACTAGGCTGGACAAGCAGAAGGTTACTGTTAGCTGCCTGTCGGGAGCCGGAATCCCCCACATAATACAACCACTCAGGTCACTCCAGAACAAGTACAAATATGACTCTGTTATCATTCATGTTGGTGTGAATGACCTGAGACGTATCTCCCTGGACTACATGAAAAGAGACATGGAAGAGATCTTTGATCATGTAGCCCAGGCTGGTATGACCCTGAGTAAGATCCTGCCCTCATCAAGAATGATACCTCAGTATAAAAAAAAAAAAGATCAATTTCAACAATTGGCTAAGCTTCTAGTCTCATTCAAAGGGGATCCAGTGTCTGTCAGCCTGGGACGACATGCTCGACAAGCCGCATTGCTTTGCAAGAGGCGGCTTGCGCCCGTCACCCCTAGGCTTTTGAATACTGGTCAAGGCTCTTTCTGCCCCCATAGTGCCTTTTTTTAGGCAAGGCTCAAAACTCAAACCCACCTCCGTAAACAGCACAAGTAACAAAAAACTGAGGGTTATGCTACTCAATGCCAGGAGTTTAAATCTCAGAATGCACGCGCTCGAAGCATTCCTCAGTATGGAGAAGGTTGACATCTGTGCAGTAACTGAAACCTGGTTCAAGGCTCCAGAGAGCACCCCAGCATTACCGGGCTACAACTCGTACTACACGTTTTGGCTATAGAACACTGACCAAAACACGAAAGGAGGGGGTGTATCCATATTCATCAAGGATACGTACACCTCCAGGTTAGTGGCACAGCATGATATCTCTGAGATCATCCATGTGCAACTAACATCGGGCGTATCTGCAATGCAAATTGTGGCCCACTACAGATCACCCTCCATGACCCAGGACCACCACTCCACCTTTCTGGAGACGCTGGAAAACATGAAGGTCCTACCGAATACCTAGATATTGGACGATTTCAATTACCCTACCATTCACTGGGAAAACTACTAGCGTACAAACTTCCAGGCCCAGTGCTTCCTGAAATTCATAAACTCAAATGCCCTGGGTCAGCTGGTAAACCCCCCCCTAACAGAGGTGAAAACATATTGGACCTGGTCATCACCAGCATGGGCGACAGGTGCTCCACACCAGAGGTCAACCAGTCACTGGTTAGATCAGACCATAAACTAATCACTCTGGATGTCCACACCCCACCACCACCCCCAACTAAGGAAACCACAGTAAAAAAACTTTTCTAAAGCAAACTTCATTTTGCTTAAGACAGTGGTGGTAAGTTTCACAGCCCCAACGCTAAAGGATAATGCTGCCCAAGATGCAGAAACCTTTACAAATGCACATATGAGCACCTACAAGGAAGCCTGGATCGTGCCATTCATAGCAAAACTAAGACTCCCTCCTCTAAGACAAGGAAACAAGTTTGGTGGACCCCTGCCATAAACAGGCTATACAATAGAAGAAGGAAACTATGTTCAGAAAAAAGCAAATCCCAAGAAGGGAAGACATACTTGATCAGTATCAGTAAGAAACTAAGGTCCTTCATGAAATCATCCAAGGCTAACTTCGAAGGAAAAATAGCCAAGGATTCAAAAGATAACCACAAAGCCGCCTTTAGCTATGTTAAGAATCTAAGTGGCAACTCGCAGATAGCACTGAACTAGTGCAAAATAGCACAAAATATACTGAACCTACTGATATTGCCAACATCCTGGCAGATTCAGTGCAAACTTCACCCCCTCTCTCCTCCAAAAGGTCCCACAGCAATACCAGAAAAGTAGTGTCCCAAAAATCACAGACGCACAGGTGAAAATGGCCCTTTCAAAAGCCAAAAACACAGCGTCAATGGGACCAGATGGTGTCCCAGGCTGCGTCTTGCACGAACTACAGAATGAACTAACCCCGCACCTAAACACGCTGTTCATCCTCAGCCTCTCAACAGGCTACGTGCCTATAGAATGGCGCACAGCAACAGTTATTCCTCTCCACAAAGGAGGGGACACAACTGACCCTGGTAGCTATCCCCCCCATAAGCCTGACTAGCCTGGTCTGCAAGGCTATGGAGCACATCATCATGGAACTCGTTAACAAAGACATTGGGAACCTCCAAACTCTGGACCTGACCCAGTTCGGCTTTAAGGGCAGATCATGCCTACTAAACCTGGTTAACGTCTTCGACAGTCACCAAGGCCATAGACAAGGGAAATGTGGTTCACACAGCCTACCTTGACATCTCCAAGGCTTTCGACACCATTTCCCACTCTGGTATTACAGAAAAACTCACCAGTCTTAACATAAACCCCTATGTCATGAGATGGTTTGCCAACTGGCTTACAGACAGAACTCGCACGGTAAGAATAGCTGGCTCCAGGTCAGACTCTAAACCAGTCACAAGTGGTGTCCCACAAGGCTCTGTCCTGGGGCCCCTACTTTTCGGCATGTACTCCTCAGAAGTACAGGTAAACACATGAGGACTAATGCTAACCAAGTTTGCCGATGACTGCAAACTGGGAGCCATAATTGACTCTCCGGCTGACATGGACATCCTCCAAAAGGGCCTTACTGAGACGGACACCTGGTGTCAAAGTCATGGCCTCAAACTAAATGCCAAAAATGCATAGTCATCCTGTTTGGGAAAAATGAAACGCCCACGAATTGCCACATAGGTGGCAGCCCCTTAATACAGAAGAAGTAATAAGAGCTCTGGGGACCCAGGTAGATAGTAATCTCTCCTTTGACAATCATATTGCCAAAGTAGTTAGGAAATCCTTCTATGTGGCCCATCTAATTACTAAAGGGTTCGCATCTAGAAATGGAGGTTATAGTGCCCATTTACTCATCACTCATTAGACCCATCATAGAGTACAATGCCCCATTTGGGATGTACCTCACAAGACACTTCCAACAGCTGGAAAGACAACAAAAGTACCTCACCAAGAGGATTACTGGCCTCAAACATATGTCTTGTGCAGCCCGACTGAAAAAACTTCAGCTGTACTCTGTGGCATATCGCTTACTCAGAGGTGATCTCTGCCTGACTTACAAAGCCATGTCCAACTCAGAATTGATGGACATGCTCCAACTAAAGAAATCCAAGTCACTGCGAGCCACGCGCTCTAGTGAGTTAACCTCGCCACAACAATAAATAGAACATGCTGGAGGGATAGATTCCGGTCGCAGAGACTCCCCATGCTTTGGAACAAAATTCCAAACTACATCAGGCGGAGCCTCTCACTAACGCTCGTCAAGAGAAACCTTGACAAGTGGATGGGTAACATAAAATACCCCTGGGATCACTTCATTTGCTGTGCTTGACGGAGGATCAGTTAATTAATCAATGGGGTGGTGAAAGCCGACACACTCTGGCTAGGCTTATAAATGTCCTCTGGCAGATAGCCTAGTACCTACCTGTGAACCTAAAGCTGCAGCACCAAGAAAATATCAGTCTGGGATAGGAATGTGAAGTAAAGAAACTTGAGCAGGAGGGAGTGTATACATTTTTGGCAGTTGATGAAGGATCAGCAATAAAACATAAACAAATGCAAACAAAACTCAGGAATATTTTAGAAGACTAAAATTTAATACTGAAAACACTGACATCTAAGAACAAAGTTCTAGCTATAAACCAGTTTGCTTTTCCTGTTCTAACTTGCAGTTTTGGGGGTGATTTACTGGCCTCAAAAGGTATTGGATCACTTGGATAGGAAAACAATAAAAATGCTTCATGTTTATCAAATGATGTATAAAAATCAGTGTATACGAAGATTATATATTCCCTGTTTTGAAACGGGTATGGGCCTCTTTGAAATTCATTATGTGTAGATATGCAATTGCAGGACTGAATGCATATTTGGTGACCTCGCAAGATTTAAAATATAAGGAGAAGTCGTCATTGGGGGGGTGTAGCCCCCCACTACTTATATTTTATGAATCTCATGTTACGGAAAGCTAACAATATAAAAGCAAAAGTAGGTGGGGGCTGTGCCCCCCACACCACCCCTACTATATGTACTAACTTCAGGATTGCACTACAGTGGGGAAAAGGGCATATACATTTTATTTGCCCAGCAGTACTTACATTCAGTGAAATGAGTTTTCAGTGATTTTGAGCTTTCAGCGATTTGGTGAGAGTTTTGAAATTTTGAAATTCAGTGAAATGAGTTTTTAGTGAATCAAAGTAGACACACACACACACACACACACACACACACACACACACACACACACACACACGAGACACAAAAACTGATTTTTGTTATCTTTGTTCGGCAGAAGTCTCAGCAATGTGTTGTGGGCAAAAGCGCTAAATGTCTGTCTGTATAGTTTAAGTCCATGCACTTCATGTGATGCTGTAAAATTAGAGTACTGTTTTAATATACCATACACCTGTTCACAGTGGCATATAAAGAATTGCATTGAATCAGATTACTGCATTGCTCAAAAAGTCTGCCAAGGTATGATATCCCCTGCAGACGCGAGTAGGAATTCTGTAATCTCCAACTGGGTGTCATATTATAACTCAAGTTTCAGAATAAAATCTCTTTTGCTAGTTCTGAAAAATTGTAAAATGTCTCAAAAGCTCTTTTTATTATTATCTGTAGTCTGCAGTTTGAAAACTGGATGATAATTAAATAATTTCATGTTGCTTGGTTAATTTTGTTTTCCCTGCATCTCCCTCCAAGGAGCATGTAGCCAGAGTACTGTCATCTTTTAAGTTCTGCTGTTCCCATTCATCCTCTACTTCAGCAGTTTATGGACATGTATTACTTTCTTGGCTCCTACTAACTGTTGGTCCTGACATTTAGGACAGACCCTCTAGAAAATATTGCTAGTAGGGCTGAGGTGAAAGTTGGCATCGCTATAGAGGGAAAATATCCTATGAAGTGTTTAAACTATAGCTTGTACTGAATTTTGTGTTGCAAACATTTCTTTACTAGGATGCACAACTACACTTTTTGCTGTGAAGTGGTCTGCAAGAAATTATGATCCACCATTACTTGTTCACCCCTCACATAATCTGTTTTCCATAGTCACCACATCTGTGGCACTCTGTTCCTTATTGTATGAAGTCACAAATTGTATTAAAATCACTTTTCGATGACCACAAACTCTACCTGCCTTTGGTAACAATGATGTATTTTCTCTGGTCCCAGACAATTCCTTTGTGCTGTCTGTTTTCATGGGTTCAGCTCAGCCAAAGCCTTCCTCTCCTCAGCCTCAAACTGTGCCTCCTTCTATTGGCATCAGAATTAACAGGCTTTTGTTAAATATAAACAATTGGACCCATTAGCTGTAATTCCTTGTTTCGCACAGCTGCTGCAAGTTGCTGTGAAGACAACATAGCATTATACTGTTGCTTTACAACTGACATCATCGCAAGAAGATTCAAATGACTTTATCAGTTAAAAAGCTGAAACTTTGCTTTCTTCTGCTGCCTTACTCCTACTATTACTTTAGCCTCTTATCTGTCTGATTTTTCTGAGCCTTATCACTTGTTGACAGTTGCAGTATTATCTAAAGGAAGTTCCTGAACAAAATTTTCATCTCTGACTACATTTTCACTTTTTTACCCAGCTGTAAAGACAAGTCCAGAACTATTATTTTAATTGCTGTAACCACAATAATCTTTTAAATGATAACTTTACAGAACTGTTAGAAGGATGTGACCAAATTCCATGAAACACCACAAGACTTCTCCATTAGTCAAAGTCATTTGAAGAGTGATAAAACTTTATCTTTTTATTACTTGGATGAAACTGAGATGTACTTTGT
>NC_056738.1:380685220-380727720 GCF_019279795.1 Protopterus annectens | reverse complement strand
TGGTGGAACCAGTGGAAGTGTTAGGGTTAGACCCGACCCTTGCTCCGACTCCGGCTCCTGGGTCGGAGTTCAGTGCACGGACTTCTTCCTTCGGCCCTGGGGGGGAGGCTTCGGGATTGATACCTTCGGTCCCAAGTCTTCCTCTTGGTGCGTCGGCGGCGGGAGTACCGTCTACTGTCGTGGCCATGGAGGGGGGACCTTCCCAGGATTCTGGTGGTCCCGCCTTCAGGGCAATGAGGAGTGCTCTAGCCAAATCTTCTTTGGCCATCTCCACGGTTTCCCCAGCTCCTTCCCTACTCTTGGAGACTGGGTCGTTGGCAGTTCCCCTGTCAGCAGACAGCGGAGCCCCTGGGCCTCAGGTTACCCCCGCTGGGGTTTCTCCTCCTCCTGGAGGTCCTTCTGAAGCCTCTTCGGATGAACCTCCCAGGAAAAAAACGTGCAAGAGGAAGCACGTTGACTCCCCTGACGAGTCTTTGACATCTGACACCAATCTCGATGATGCAGAGGGGTCCCCCAAGTCGTCCTCGGATGATGTCTCCTTTGCAGACATCCTTGAAGCCCTAAAACAACGAGGCGGCTGGCAGTCCAAACCTCCCTCTGCTGATTAGTCTGTGTTCCTGAAGGCCTTCGGGGCTCAGCCCTCCGCCTCCTGGGTGTCTCCGCCCTTCGACGAGCTCTTGGATTTGATCTGTCGAAGGGCGTGGGAACACCCGGACTCTGTGGAACCGGTGCCCGCTCGTCCAAACAAATGTCTTTCAGCACCCCCAGATAGAGTTCCTCACGAAAGGTGTGGCTGTGGATGCTATGGTGGTGGCATCTGCTACACAGCAGGATGTAGCAGAGGCTTCTACGTCCGTCCATCCTCCTAATAAGGAGTCTAGGAGCATGGATCGGTACGGCAAGCGCACCCTTAGTTCAGCGGCCTTTACTTTGAGGTCTCTGAACTACCTAACGCACTTTCCGAGATTCCAGAGGGATCTGATTAAGGAGCTATCCGATACCCTCTTAGGTAACCTGCCTGAGGAGCTGGCCCAGACGGTTGGATCTCAGCTGGCTACGATGTCGTCCATCTCAAACTCGTCCATGAGGCTCATCTCGTATGTGGCCGAGGGGGCGAGTAGAGCGGCGGGTACAGGCATTGCGCTACGGAGACAAGCCTGGCTTCGCCTGTGTCATTTTGCGGAGGCCTTCAAGTCTTCATTCGCCGACGCCCCATTTGATGGGTCCTCCCTGTTTGGGCCCAAGGTGAAAGACACACTTACCCGCTGTGAACAGGAGGGTAAGACTCTGACTGCCGTAGGGGCACGATTTTCCACTCCCTTTCTGCCTTATTCCAAGGCTAAAAGAGGAGGGAAGATGTGGTTCCGGAGATCGCAGAAGTCTTACCCCTCTCAGCAGGAAGGTTCCCCCTCCAGAGGCAGAGGAAGGGGAAATTCATCAGGAAGACGCCGTCCCAGAGGCGGCAGAGGCCCCCGCAACACTGGAGACCTCGAGTCCTTTCGTGGCTCCTCAACTTTTCATAGTCTCTGAGGGATTGCCCGGCTGTGCTGCTCCGGAGCCAGTCAGGGGTCGTTTTTCGAAGCACCTAAAGGCCTGGAAAAGGATCACTCAGGACCGATGGGTGCTTCAAATTATCGCCGGAGGTTACACCATCCCATTCTGTTGTCCCCCCCTCAGTCCAAAAGAATCCCGGACCCGCCACCCAGTCAACGGGATACCGCAGCCATAGAAATTTCAAAACTGCTGCAAAAAGGAGCCATCCAACCGGTCCCCGCAGACCAGATCGGATTAGGGACTTACTCAAGATTCTTTTTAGTGCCAAAAAAGACCGGGGACTTGAGGCCCATTTTGGACCTAAGCAACCTAAACCGTTCAGTCAAGAAGTCCAAGTTCCGAATGGTCACTTTACAAACCATTCTCCGCTGTTGGAGAAAGGTGTTTGGATGTGCTCCATAGACCTCAAGGACGCGTATTACCATATCAAAATACATCAAGCGTCCAGGAGACACTTGCGCTTCAGCCTAGGAAGCAGTCATTTTCAGTTTCGTGCGCTGCCCTTTGGTCTCACCACAGACCCCAGGGTGTTCACCAAATGCTTGGCAGTAGTGACTGCTCACTTGAGGAGTCTAGGATTCCAGGTGTTTCCATCTAGACGACTGGCTTCTAACTGCCACCTCAAAGCATCTACTTCTACAGAGCCTGCAGGCCACAACATCACTGGGCAATTCCCTAGGAATCACCTTCAATTGGCCAAAGTCTGTGTTACGGCCATCTCAAAGGATAAAATTCATAGGGGCAGAGATAGATTCAAACCAGATGCGGGTCTATCTACCTGCAGACAGAATTCAGATCATACAAAGTCAGGTTCGAGCCCTACTCCCCAAGTCCAAAGCCCCAGCCAGAATGGTCTTGCAACTATTGGGATCGATGTCTGCCACAGTTCTGCTAGTTCCCTTGGCAAGGTTACACATGAGAATCCTCCAGTGGCTTCTCTCAACTCAATGGTCCTTTCAGGAACTCCCTCTCAATCATCTAATATGGATCACAGAATCTTGCAGACAAGACCTTCGCTGGTGGCTAGTGTCTTCCAATTTGGATCAGGGACGACCCTTTGCTCTTCCTCCTCCGGCAGCCACGTTGACCACGGACGCCTCCCAGACGGGGTGGGGGGGCATTCCCTGGGCAGGTCAGTCCAGGGCAAATGGCATCCGGAAGAGATCTCTCTCCACATCAACATCCTAGAGATGAGAGCAGTACTTCTGTCCCTTCAAGCCCTTCACTGTTACCTCCCTCAGGGCGTAATTGCTGTTCACACGGACAACATGTCAGTTGTCTGGTACCTGAACAAGCAGGGAGGGACCAGATCCTATCCTCTTTGCAGAGAAGCGATGAGGGTCTGGGAATGGGCAATCTCAACCAATCGCTTCCTAGTGGCAACTCACATACCGGGCAAATCCAATGTCGTAGCCGACAGGTTGAGCAGGACCATTCTCTCCTCACGAGTGGTCTCTGAACATAACTATTACAAGACAGATTTTCAGCGACTGGGGAGTTCCTTGTTGCGACCTCTTCGCGACTCCTCTGAATGCGAAATGCAAGGATTTTTTCTCCCTATCCCGGCTCCGGGGAAGAGCCCTATGGACGCATTAGTCCATCCTTGGCCCACCGGCCTGCTTTATGCCTTCCCTCCAGTTCCTCTCTTACCCAAGGTAATTCAGAAGGCTTCTCTCTTAGGGAGCAAAATGATCTTAATTGCTCCTTACTGGCCTCGTCAAGTCTGGTTTCCCTATCTTCGGAAACATGCTCTGGAAGGTCCATGGTTCCTGGACCAGATCCCAGACCTACTGACTCATCAGTCGGGACTACTACACCAGTCCCTACACACATTAAGATTGACGGCCTGGCTCCTCCTCTTCCAACCATAGTCAGGAGACATACACTAGACCCAGAGGTAGTGCGCATATTCTCTTCAGCCCACAAGTTGACTACGAAGAAACTGTATTCTAGCAAATGGAAAAGATTTGCTATTTGGGCTCAACTCCGGGGCCTGGACCCCATTTCAGCTCCCGTAGCAGAAGTACTCAAGTTCCTAACCTCTCTTTTCAACCAAGGCTCTTCTGTTTCTACCATCAAAGTACAATTGGCCGCAATTTCTAACTTTCATGAATCCATAGACCCACCTTTAATGAGCAACAGGTTGTGTAAGACCTTCTTGAAAGGTGCTGCTCTATTAAGACCTCCAGTTTCTCATCCTGCACCTCCATGGGATCTGGATATAGTATTACATGCCTTGACTTCTTTCCCCCTTTGAACCGGCAGCTACCTGTGATTTAAAGTTTCTATCATGGAAGACAGCTTTCCTAGTGGCAATTACTTCAGCCAGAAGGGTTTCAGAACTTCAAGCTTTGTCAGTAAAACCTCCGTACTTGGTTTTTCATCCAGACAGAGTTTCCCTCAGACCGAATCCTTCTTTTGTTCCTAAAGTCTGCTCTACTTTATGCTTGCAACATTAGAGCTCCCAGTTTTTTTTCCCAAAATACTCCAATGAAGCGGAATTTATTTTCCACACACTAGATGTCCATAGGCAGTTACGTTTTTATTTGGATAGGACCAAACAGTCAAGGAATACAGATCGATTGTTTGTGTCCTTTGCAGAAAACAAATTGGGCAACGCAGTCACAAAGGTCACTATTGCCAAATGGATCAGGGATTGTATTACTCAAGCTTATATTTTTTCTAACGAGGAGCTTTCCACCACTGTCAAGGCTCATTCTACAAGGGCTATGGCTACTTCAGTAGCATTTCATTCTAAGCTTGCTATTGGTGACATTTGTGCTGCGGCTACATGGTCTTCCCCGCATACTTTCATTTTTCACTACAAATTAGATGTGGCATTTAGAGGACGAGCTTCATTTGGTTCCACAGTGCTCAGGAGTGTTTTCCAATGAGCCACCCGGGATTTAGGTGCTAGGGACGCTGTCCCATCATTCAGAATGTAGGTGAGATCGGATCACATAACATCTTTTAGTTATGTACTCACCATAACTTCAGATGTTTGGGATCCATCTCGCCTACATTCCTAATAACCCACCTTCCTTCCCCCTTCCTTGGAGATCAGAGGATATCAGAAGGTCCGAATCCTGTTTCATCTTGAAACATCTAACAATGTTATATAAACAAGCTGTGCATGTGTGCATGAATGCGGACAAACAAGATCTGGGGGATTAGTGGTGGTGCATCCTGGGATAAAGAAAGCTCAGCCAATAAGAGGCCTCTCTCTATAGCATAAGCGTGCCGAGTCGGAGCCGAGGGATCGGCTCCGAACCCATCATTCAGAATGTAGGCGAGATGGATCCCAGACATCTGAAGTTATGGTGAGTACATAACTAAAAGTTGTGTTACCTCAGTGTTGGCTTATTTAGAGAATAGGGTTTGTGGTAGCTTTGTCTCGTTCATATAGCCACTGTGCTAAAATATTTAATATACTGACTCAGTTTTATTATTTTAACAATCTGTATGTTTTATTATTTTTGCAATCTGTGCTGTGCTATTGAAAGGGCTTAAAGATAGCAGTTTGTGATCTTGCATTTACTACATGGGTTTCAGCAGGACAAGTTCCAGTAAGTCATTATGATTCAGATTGTATTCTTTAAACTTTTTTTTTCACTGTAAGCTGAATTAGTTTCAGCTTTTGCCTAAAATGGTTAGTCCATATATGCTTCTGTCAAGTAAAACTTGCTGTTTAATAAAGAGAACATGAATGACTGAGTGCTGAACATCCCAGATCATACAAAGATTAAACGTCTGCATTATCTTTTTTTGTTTTTCATCTGGATATAACAACTTTTGCTTATCAAGTAAAGATATGTTAAATGCTACTTGGGATCGTTGGAGATGCAAAGGTTTACATTGCTTGTAGCAGACAAAGTTGTAGTTTCACTGACAAATACTATAAATATGCAAGTTGAACATGTGCATAAGATTCCTAGATGTGATTAAAAAAAGAACAGTACTACCAGAAGAACAGTACTGCCAGAACTATCTGTGATGTTCTCTGACATATAAATATCTCAAAAGCTCTTTTGGAAGCTATTGCTAACTTTAATATTTTTTTAAAACTAAAATGAAAGTTATGGACATAGCTTAAAAATCACTAAGCTTTCTATTCCATGCCATTCACTCAGTCCCATCCAAAGATGGGAGTTACAGCATGATAATATCATGTAAGATTTTGGCATTTGGATGTAATGGTAGTACTCAAAATTACGGCTTTCTTTGAGAGTCTCTTGATAGAATGTCTGAAACCTCTTGAAAGTGAACCAAAATCTTAAAATGTGACTGGTGATAATGATGCAAGAGTCAGAGACAAATTCTTAAACAAGATGAGATTTCAGTCAGTTTGTACACATCACCTGAACCTGAATAGCACAGAAGGGGGTGGCAGAAGCAACTCAAGTCATGATTTTTTTTTTTTTTAATGTATGAAAATGTAGAAAGCATTTATGCAAAGAAGCATATACTTTAGGAAGAGGAGGTGCTTGTGGCGTAGATGTTTTAATAATCCTGTTAATAGCAGTAATTTGTAATAGATGTCCTTCCTTTCATCACTGTTGCAGTATTCCAAACTGCTGAGTTATCTTTCCAGATAACCTGAATATCCAACTTGCGGGGTACTAAAGCTAAAATCTTCCATACAGCCATATGTATGAGCTAAACCTACGGGCATAAGGGTCCATAACCTGAGATTTTACAATCCTATGTCTCCTTATCTCGCTGCCAGTCTGAATGCAGGTCCTGCACCTGTTTATATGTTTTATGTGTGGCCATTGGTTACAGTTGGCCTTCACTGAATCAGACAATTGCTACAATAGGAAACCTTCCTTTTTTTCATGCTATTACTGTTTGGTGTTTTATTAGATGTCATCTAGAAAGAAAAAGTGCAGTTGTGGTCGTCAGATTCCCTACATGGATCTCCACTCCCAGTGCCTATTCCATTTGTGCACAGAGCACAATTATAAGAGTTGTAAGATCTGCAATTCCTTCTTGCCTAAATCCATATGCACTTGACTTTCTTCACTCAATATGTACTTGGAAACTCAGCATCTTAAGCTTCTCACCCAGTAAAAGATGTTGAACTCTTCCAACTACTGACATCCTGCGTATATCGAAGAAGAAATTTGAGGCCCAGGGCTGACTTCGTGCCTGTGCAGTCAGTGATATATCCGCTGAAGTCTCATAACCTCTGGTATGCTTGACACCTTCTCAGATGCCTACTACAGCAACCCCACCGAAGGCTGGTATGGCATCTGAGGTTTGCATGTCCAAAATGACTGTTACAAACTCTGGTGAAAGGGGGAAAACCTGTATAATGATTTTCGAAGAGCCCTGAAGGTATGTAGCAGATTTAAGTTAGAGGAAATACCAGGGTCATTTACTGAGGTATGTGAGGGGTCGGAACCTCCACATTTTGTGATTGAGGGTATCGCACCTAAAAAAAAAAAAAAAAAAAGAGGAAAACTAAGTGATCTGGTGATAATTTTCATATGGATTTGGTTCCAATATCGGGACCAACTCAACCATTACTACAGCTCACGCAGATAAAAAACTCTGAGCTTCACCTCTACCCATAATCCATCTGTCTGCCATTTACCTCCGATCTTGCTTGCTGCTTTTTCCAGACAAACTTTTTCACCAGAGCTTTCAAGCTTAGTTCATTTTTTGGATAGTTTGCTATGTATTCTTTCAATTTTTTTCTGTTTTTCCATGGTTTCCTTATTTTAACAATTTCGCTTTTCATCTACCCTTCAATTAGTGATTTCTGTCCCCTTTTCATACACGCCGGTGTTTTCACCACTACCATTGTTGATGGCCCTCTTCCATATACTTGAATGTACTATTAACTATTATTGTTAGTTTTTCTTTCTTTCTCCTCTCCCCTGCCCCTATAAAAAAAGGCTTTTCAATTTTTTTTTTTTTTTTTTTTGTCGTTTTGAGTGTTTTTCTATCCCCCTTTCGTGTGAGTGTGGTGTGTCCTTTCCAGCTGCTTTTTTGCTGTGGCTGACGAAACTAAGGCCCCTGCTGGCCTCAAAAAATACCAGAGTGTAGCCATACGATCCCTGTATCGGATTTACATCTGTTATGTGCTTATTGTTTGTGTCCTATACATTTAGTACAGTTATGTCATCTCCGCTCTCCTAGTACTTTCTGTCCTCATTTCTTTCATCTTTATACTGCACGGATTATTTTCTACTGTCATTATTGCAGTGATTGATGTTCCTCATGTTTCACTGTTGCAGTCATCACACTTGGGTTACCTGCCTGCAGGTAGCCTTCAGTTGGCCCGAGTTGGATTTCTGTGTTGGCTGCTGTCGCTTCTTCCATGATGTCAGGTCATCAGGGGTATAAAACAGGCAGTAGATGCTATTACATCAGTCTTTCTTGCCGAGAAGGAGCCTGAAGCAAAAGCGGTTCGCAAGTGCCGGTCGGCCGCTACCTGAAATTTTCATTTTTTGAGTTTCAGACCTGAAGTCTTCTAAAGCGAAGTACCCCGCTGGGGATTATTTTTTCTTGCTCTAACCGATGTCAGAAAAGTTAACAATGGTCTTGCCTGTGGAAAGCAAATGCCTCTGAGATTTTCATTCTTACTGCGTCACCTGTTTAGGCCCAGACCACGATGTCCCTCGCTGTCGGTTTTGTGCCTTGTTTAATGCCCGAACCATTCGTCGTCTGGCTATTTTTGTTGCTAAATTCTTTTGCTGTCATTCTCCGTATTCCAAAATGGCTTCGGTAAGCCATCAGACTACTGATCTTCCGAAAAAGCGCAAAAATAAAGACAGAGACAGACTACGTAGGTCAAAAACTGCTGACTATGCTTCCGTTAAGCTAGTCGCCAGTCCGCTGGCACTGAGTGAGGCACCTTTGCAGCTGCTGATGCCAGCTTCTACAGATTTGCAGGCCTCTGCCGAGACCCATTCGGAGTCCAGTATGCCGCGAGATGCTTCTTCGACTATGGAACCTGCGGATGTCTCTACCTTGGATGGGTTCGAAGCCGCTGTGTAGGCACTGGCTTCTGAAGGTATATTCCGACCTACCGATATTCGCATTAAACCGGCAACTTCCTTTTTAGCTAAAACTACCGAGTTTCTCAGGCCCAGAGTATGCACTATGCGTAGAAAACTGATGACCAAAGTGCATGCTCAAGCTCCCATGCCTCAAAAAAACAAATGCTTAGAATGGCTGAAGACCTTATCACCCTAATTAGGGGAAGCCAGCTTTCCCCTGCTAAGAGACCAAGAATTGAGTTTCTTTCTGATTCTACAGACCAGGAGTCAGATGACTCTGACCCTTTTGATTACTAAGGACATACCCTTATCTACCTTTTGAGGATCCAGATGCAGGGGAATCCATTCCCTCTGCCTCCCCTCTAGAGGATTTTTCTTTTGGTGAAACCTTGCGTACTTTGAGAGCATTTCCGCTGGGAATGCCAGGATTATCCTCAGTCCAAAAAGAGACTGAGAATTTTTAAGTTGCCTCAGCACAGGCCCCTAGCTGTACCCCCTATCCTGGATGTTGTAGATGATGTCTTTATGGAATCCAGTCTTACTCCAGACACTTTACCACCGGCCCCTAGAAAACCTGACAGTTACTACAGAGTACCTGATTCTCACAAATTTCTCTAAGATTCCTACTGTGAATCCAGAGACCATTTCCCAGGGGCCTAAAGGTGTTAAGGCTACTACAGCCAAAAACCCTACTCCTTCATACAGGGATTCCAGAGCTTTAGACAGATTGGGTAAGAAGGTATATACCTCTGCAACTCTTGCCATCAGGGCACTGAATTGCCAGTTTCATATGTTTGAAGTACCAGCAACATGTTATGGAACAAATTAAACAAAAAATGGTGTTACTTCAGATTGTGCAGAAAATAAAGATGAACAAGAGTTAATGCATTCTGCAAACCAAGTTACTAAGCATACTTTGCAGTGTGGCTTTGATGCCCTAGAAGCATCTTGCAGGGCTGCAGTCACTGGATCTGTACTGAGAAGGCATGCTTGGCTGAAGGAACAAACCTTGCCAGACCTAGTCAAATCAAAAGTACTAGATGCTCCTTTAAATCGGGACCATTTGTTTGGCACCAAAGCAGAAGAGGTTCTTTAAAAAGATGGGAAAAAAAGCTAAATCTATGCAAACTGTTAAAGAATTCTTACAAGTGCAGCCACCTAGATTCAGTAGGCATTGGCCTACAAAAAACTGATCCTTTCCAGCCCCTTCCAGGCCTTCACAGTCCAAACCCAGGGGAACCAGATCACCAAGACTACATTCTCTGGGTATGCAGAGATCTAAACAATGGAGGGCTCCCACCTCAAAAACAGGGAGTGGCAAGCCACTCCCTTATGGTAAAAGTTCACAATGACTTGTCAATTATCCTTCCTAGCCCTGCCCATCTACTTGCACTCCTAGGAGACAAACTTGCCCTTCATGCCAATAACTGGATGTCCATTACTCAGAATCGATGGGTTCTAAACATTGTATCCCAGGGGTACAGATTCTACTTCCATTCCCTGCCAACCCCAAGCAGGTTTCTAGACCTTCCTCTAAGCCAGTGGGCAGAGGCTCAAAAGCAAGTACATTCCCTGCTCAATATCACGGCCATCCAACCTGTTCCAGTAGAACAAAGGGGACAGAGTTTCTACTCCAGACTGTTCCTGGTGCCCAGAAAAGAGGACTCTTGGTGCCCAATCCTGGATCTATCCATTCTCAACACCTTTTTGGTGGTCCCAAAATTTTAAATGCTAACCCTGCAACAGCTTCTCCGTATGCTAGCCAAGGATGCCTGGCTAGTTACCCTAGACTTAAAAGAAGCCTAGCTGCACATCCCCACAAGGGAGTCTTGCAGGAGATATCTCCACTTCAGGGCAGGCTCTCTGCACCATCAGTTCCCTACACTTCCCTTTGACTTATTTACTGCACCCAGAGTATTCACAAAGTGCTTGTCTCCAGCCATTGCGTACTGCAGGCAGAGAAATATCCAAATTTTCCCATACTTGAACGATTACCTGATTCAGGTGGACAGTCAGGAATTACTACTTCAACACCTGGCATTTGTAAAAAGACTTCTGTCTTCATTGGGGTACACCATCAATGAAAATAAATCACAACTGCTGCCCAGTCAAACAATTGTATACCTGGGAGCAAGCTTGAACACAACTTCCCAGACGGCCTTTTTCACTCCAGAAAAACAGATTATTTGAACAACTACTTCAAACACATGTCCACCAAAACCCAGCTATCTGCAAGGAAAATACTGCAAGCCCTAGGGTTCATGGCCCCATGCATTCTGCTAATTCCATATGCAAGACTGCATATGAGGAAACATCAATGGTACTTAAAAAGTCATTGGTGCCAGCATTCTCAGGATCTGGAAGCACTCATTCTGATCATTCCTTGTCTAAGGGCGGAGTTCCTTTGATGGGCAGAAGCATGCAACCACAACAAGGGGACTGCGTTTCACTCAACTCCTCGCCCCCAAACCCTGACTACAGAATCATCAGACTATGCATGGGGGACTCGCATGGCAGGCAAATGCATTCAGGGAAAGTGGACCCCAGGACAAATTCTCCTGCACATCAATCAAAAAGAGATGTTAGCTGTATGCTATGCTCTGACGGTCTTCAAATACCTAATCCTTCCAGGACAGCTTCTGATAAAAACTGACAACACCACATTTATGTGGTACATAAACAAATGGGGGAACCCATTCTTACCCACTCTGCAGGTTAGCCATGACCCTGTGGAACACTACCTTGAGCAACCAAGTGCATCTGCAAACTCAGTTCTTGCCAGGCAAACAGAATTCACTGGCAGATGACTTGAGCAGAAATCTCCTGGACCCACACAAGTGGAAATTGGAACCCAACACATTCAGCCTTCTAATCCCAGAAGTGGGGGACACCAGAGGTGGACCTCTTTGCCTTCCCCGAGAATCACCAGTTGAGCAAATTTTGCACCAGAAACCATCACAGCAGGGCCGGGAAGGTGGATGCCTTATCCTTCAAATGGGAAAACCTCTCAATTTATGCCTTCCCCCTCTGCCCATCTTCTCAAGGGTACTACTCAAGATCAGACAGGACAGCCCAAGGGCAATTCTTATTGCCCCAGATTGGCCATGCCAGCACTGGTATTCACTCTTACGTGGTCTGACAACAGTGCCATCCTGACACCTTTATCAGACTCCTTCCCTGCTGTCTCAGCAGGAGGGACAGATTTTGCATCCATAGCTGCAAACCCTAAATCTTGCAGCCTGGCTTATCCCCAGAATACTCAACCAGCAACCCAAAGCAAGCAGGTGCTGGACGTCATTCTTGAGGCCAGAAGGCCTAGTACTAGAAGATCCTGTGCTGAAAAGTGGAAAAGATATTGCTCTCTGAGTCTGTCTCAAGGAAAGGACACAGCTGTGCCCTCTTTACCTCAAATCCTTGATTACCTAGCAGAGCTACTCCACCGAGGCCTATCTTTCTCCATTAAGATTCATGCCTGTGCCATCTTGGCTCATTATAACACTTAGCCCCTCTCAAACTGTTTGAGAGGGTGAGAGAATAGAGGTGGCAAACAACTTAAGGCCCCCTAGGAGAGCACCCATTCCTGCCTGGGACCTTAACTTTGTACTGGAAAAGCTCACGCTCCCCCCTTGTGAAACCTGCAGCTTCAGCAGAGTTAAAATAACATTCTTGGAAAACAGCCTTGCTTTTAGCCATAACCTTGGCTAGAAGAGTGTCTGAGTTACAGGCACCTAATGGTGGTGGAACCCTTCATCATTTTCCATGCTGATAGGGCTTCCCTCAGGACGAACCCGTCCTTTATGCCCAAGATGGTCTCCAGTATGGCTCTAAACCAAGCCATCCATTTGCAAACCTTCCCTAATCCTCGAAATAAAGGGGAGAGGATCCTGCACTCCTTGGACGTGCACGGACTGCTCAGGTTCTAAGTTGACAGGACTAAACCTTTCAGAAAATCTGACCAACTGCTAGTCAGCTCTGCTACAGGGGCACCGGGCAATGCCATTTCAAAGCAAACCATTTCCAAATGGATAGCACACTGCGTCCATTTCTGCTACAAGTACCATGGAAATCCTACCCAAGAGGGGATCAGAACACGTTCCACTATGGCTACTTCCACCTCTCTAGCATTTCTCAGGGGAGTCCCTGCCAGGGACATTCTGGAAGCTGCAACCTGGAGTTCTGTACACACCTTCAACAAGCATTACCACTTACCTGTTTCTTCTAAATCCAGAGCTGGATTTGCTACAGCAGTCTTACAAGGTCTGCTAGCCAGCCCTAACTCCTCGTGAATGCCTCCACCCTTCCTCAGGTTTGAGAATCGACCAAAGAGTGATGACTGCAACAGTGAAACATGAACATAGTACAGTTGTGTACAATTAACATAAATGTAGATGTTCGAGTATATTCCCTGTTGCAGTCCTGGTTTCCCTTCCTCCAGCCCCCTTTTTTTTTCTATCCTTTCTACCTATCCTCTATATGGCCATTTTTTATGGCAGGGTTATTTACTTTTTACTGGTGGTGGTCCACACCATATACTAGCTTCCTATTTGGGGGGCTCCTGACATCTGGGGCAAGAAAAACTGATGTAATGGGTCGGCTGCTTGTTTTATACCCCTGATGACCTGACGTCATGGAAGATGCAACAGCATCTGACACTGAAATCCCAAGACTCTGGTATTCGGGTCGACTGAGGGTTTACTCACTGTTAGTTTAATATGTCAGTATTGCAATTATTCTCTGTAAACATGCCACATACTATTGTGTATCTTGTGTGTCTTTTGCCGTGCTCCTTGACAGTTTCAATTGTGTACTCAATCATACAAGAATCTATATGGACTGCTCTAATTTATGTATTTGCAGTCTGTATATGTTGCAACTTTTGTACATACTGGGTTGTCCCAGACATTGTTACTACAATTTCTGCATTATATGTATAATTTGTACTATACTATTCTATTTCTTTAATTTTATGTTTATTATATTTCTGTGTATCGTGATACTGGAGCTTTTATCCCCAGGTCTCTGCTGAAAATGGGCTACTTGCCCAGTTGGACACTACCCGATAAACAGATGTAAATGAATAAATAAAATTTACAGGAATATTGCAGTATGTGCCATGGCTTTAGCAACAAGGCTCTGGTTGAAAGAAAAAAACAAGTTAGTATTGAAAGGTTTGAATCTTTCTGCCTTTGGAGAGGCCATATATGCTCAAGACGAGAGTAAAACTGATATTTCTTCCCCTTCATCATTGTCCTGTTTGGAGAAGGCAAAAAAAAGAGTTTGTCTGTACCAGCATCTAAGAAGCTTAGATCCTTGGCTCCTAAAATTTCCTTGGAACCGATGGACTTCTAAGACTTTGCTTCTGGGAAAATCACTGGCACTGACCATCATTCCAGTGTCAAAACCCTTGACACCGAAGGCTTCAGCACAAGAAATTTTGCCTTCTGATTCTTCATTGGAGCAGACAATGGATGTAGTACAAAAAGTTTTGCCCAGACTAGTTACTCCCAATCTGTTGACCCCTTTATGGGTGAGTTGCACACAGTGTTTCTTCTCTTCAAGGACTTAAATCACCCCGTCAGTCCATTCCACCAAAGGCCTTGCAGAACTCGACGTGGAGAAACTGGTAAATAAAATTTTGTGGGTGAGAGGTTTTACAGGACTCACTTCGGCTCTGGTCCCTATGGTCTCAGGAGCCGAACCTTCATTTACTTTTTAACCACTCCTCCTCTGAGTCATTCGGTGCAGATTGTATTGTTTTCAGAGATTTCTGTTGCTTCTGAACCAGTTATTGATCTGAGTTCTTCGCTTCTTTCGGATCCAGAGACCTTCCAGGGCTGCATCTGTCTTGTCAGCTGCGAGGGCCAGGAGTCCCTGCACCTTGGAGCATTGGCACAGTTCAGTTTGGCTCTGGGGTTCTCTCTTGGGGCTGTTTCTTTGGAGTGGGGAGTGACCACAGTTCTGAGGCAATCTATTGTGGTTTCAGGCTCCTGTCCCTCTTTGGGGGGGGCAGCCTTCGAGGCAATGAAGGAGGGCCTTGTCTCCTTACAGTGACTCGCTCGGCTCCTTCCTCCTCAACCCCTCTCACCACTGGGGCAGCAAGTACCAAAATCTCAGGAATCTCCTATCTTTGTCATCTTCTGATACCTCTCCAGGCCCATCTCCCTGAGGAGGTTCTTCAGAAGTGCAAGAGGAGACCCTTTGATTCCCCACAGGAATCTGTCATGGAAGACCCTGATTTTGATGTAGGGGAGGGGTCCCCAAGGTCACAGAAATTTTGAAAAGGAGGGGTGACAAAAGACCCAAAACCTTCCTCGGAGGAATCTGTTTACCTGAAGGCCGTCTACCTCTTGGGTGGTTCTGCCCACTGACAAAACTCATTCTGTTGGTTTCTCAGGGAGCGTGGAAGACTCCAGACACCATTGAAGCAATCTCCAAGAGACCTGGCAAAATTTTACTTGCACCTGAAGATAAACTATTCTGGGCTTAAAGTTTAGCAGTAGATGCCATGGTCATAGCGGCTGCCATAAAAAAGGAACTCTTGAAGTCATCTAACCATCCAACCAACCGAGTCTCTGGCAGTGGATAGATTTGGGAAGCGGGTTTCAGCTTAGTCTACCTTTGTCTTAAGGTCTTTGAATTTCCTGGCACATTTCATCAGACTTCAATGGGATCTGATCAAGGAGTTGTCCGATACCCTGGTGGGAGCTGTTACTGAAGGAGTCCAAGAAAAGGTTGCTTCCCAGTTGGCCACCCTGGAGTCTGTGCCAAACTCGTCCATGATGCTCATTGCGTATACAGCCGAAGGGACCACGAGAACAGCGGATTCAGGTGTAGCCATAAGGAGACATACCTGCATGTGACTTTGCATAACCATTTAAGTCTTTATTCATCAAGTGCACCTTTTGATGGATTGCTCTATTTGGCTCAAACGTTAGAGACATTATCCAGGTGTGAGAAGGATGGTAAGACCCTTTCTGCTGTGGGTGTATGTTTTTCACCCCCCCCCCCAAAGATCCATTTCCAGGAATCAGAGCAACGGTGGAAAGATGTGGTTGAAAAAATCCCAAGGGCCTTTCCAGGACACGCATGGTGCCAGTTCTCCCAGGGGCAGAGGGGGGAACTACAATAGAAGACAATATCTACGCTGTAGAGGTGGTTCATAGAACAGGCTTCGGGCTCCTTCCCAAATAAGCCCTTTTAGCTTTCCTGAAAACAGACCAAGTTGTCTTCTGGAGACAGTCAGAGGATGCTTTACCCTTGCACCAAAACACCTGGCTAAATATAACAGATTCTTGGATGCAACAAATTTCCAGAGGTTATACCATACCCTTTTCCCTTCTTCCTCCAGTATGCAAATTATAAATAAATAAAACAAATCCCCAGTTTTCCACCCAATCAGAGAGAACCAGCAGTTCTAGAAATTCCAAAACTGCTAGACAAGAGTCATCAGGAAGTCCCACCAGACCAGAGAGGATCCGGAGATTACTCAAGATTCATTTTTAGTGCCAAAAAAGATGGGACTGGAGACCAATTTTGGATCTCAGTGTGTTGAATGAATTAGTTCAACAAACAAAATTCTGGATGGTGACAGTATAGTCCATTCTTCCAGTTTTAGAAATGACTGGATGTGCTCCATAGATCTTCATTACCACAAAAAAATGAGTAAGTGCTCCAGTAAGTTCCTCCACTTCGGCTGGAAGCTAGCCATTACTAATTCAGGGTGCTGCCCTTTGGTCTCACCACAGCCCCCAGGGTGTTCACCAAATGTGTGGCAGTAGTAGCAGCTTACTTGAGACTGCAAGGATTCTGGGTGTATCTGTATTTGGACAACTGGTTCATTACCGCTGTGTCTGGCATCAATTGATAGAGGCAAGGGATTACATTCTTAACACCTGTACATACCTAGAAATGGCTGTAAATCACAAATCTCAACTGTCTCCAGCTCAGAGTTTAGAGTTTATAGGGGCAGTGCTGAATACGACAAACTGTGCAGCATCCCTTCCCCCAATGAGACTTTGAAAAATCACAGCCCAGGTTCAAAAAGTATTTCACAAAACGAAGGTACCCACTTGCCTAATGTTACAGGCCCTAACTTCTCTGGCAGTGACAAAAACTGTAGTTCCCCTAGCCAGATATCATATGAGAATTCTACGATGGCTGTTGGCATCTCAATGATCTGTGCTGTACTAACCCATGTCAGACCAGATTCTGATCACCAATCATTGCAGAAAAGATCTAACTTGATGGATTCGCTCCAAAGAAATTCTCCTGGGCCCACCCCTTCGTCGTTCCAGAACCCAAGGCCACAGTGACCATGGATGCCTCCCAAAAGGGGTGGGGCATTTTCTGGGCAAGACTGTCTAAGGCACTTAGTCCCCCTTGGAGGTCAACTTGCATATCAATGCTCTGAAACTAAGAGTGGTGCTTTTAGCTTTGCAAGCCTTTCAAACAGCTCTTCCAATTGTAATTCAGACGGACAATATCCGTAAACAAACTGCTGACTGGAAACTAGAACTAGAGAAGCACAAAGGCACGGAAAGCCATGGGTAATCCAACAAACTTTATTCTAAAGCGCTTTTCGTCCTGCTCACTGGCAGGACTTTATCAGATTAAAAAAAAAAAAAAAATACTGTCAAACTGCATTATTAAATAATGAATGAGCATTGCAGTCCAATCAGTCATCAATTAACTGCCTTAGAGATATTGTTCTATTCCACGCCTATGTTTACTATACAGTATAAAAAATAACCACTTTTATAAAACATAAGTCCCAAAGGATAAAAGGGTAACAACAGTAACAAGGTCATTACAATAAAAATATTACAATAAAAACAGTACGATAAACATGTGCAGTAGATTGCCACACTCCTATATTAACTGACCAAATAAGTAAATGGGTAGGATTGATAGTAACTGAGAAGGTAAATAGAAAAATAAAGTAATAAATAATAATAAGTCCTACACCTTGATTCTTGATTATCCCAGTAAGAATAATAATAATTTCCCTCCTTTTGCTGTTCAAAACTTGGGTATTAGGGGCTACGTTGAAACATGTTAACTATATTATACATATATATGTGTATGCATTAAGCCATGTTTCAAAACATTGACCAAGTTGTTAACCACGTAGCTTCATTATCTTCAAAGGTATACAGTTTTTCCGCCTCCGATTCCTTTAGTTTGAGAATGCAAGCTAGCGATACAACTTTGTTTAAACCTGTGCTAAAACATGACCCAGTACGGAGTTGCCAACATAGTTCAAGCTGTTCCAATAGTAATGAAAGGGGGCCACCACATGTGTCATCAGTTACTGAATTAAGAGCTCTAAACAAGAAAGAATGGTGGGGATGCAAGGATATATGTTGAGCCAGGGCGTTGTCTAAAGTTTGGTTTCTTATCTTATAAAGGTGCTCATAAACACGTTCTCTCAGCTTACGGTCAGTTTTACCGATGTAAAAAGCGGCACAACTTTGACATTGCCCCATGCAAACTACTGATTTAGACTGACAGGTGTACCTTAAGCTGGTCCTGTAGACAATGTTCCTGATCACCACATCTTTGCCTATGCTCATATGTTTACAGTAGTTGCACATCTGACACCTATGCATCCCACACTTACAGTTTAATGCAGGCTTTCTAGCTTCCAACAGGCTTTTCAAATGTGTTCCTTTCATGAATGTAATACGGGGACCATTCTCAAACTTGCCAGATACGAAAATGTCTCCTGATTACTCCCCAATTTTTATATAAAATTAACTTTATCTCCTTCGCATTACTGCTGAAGGGAGTAATTAGACTAGTTGTGTATTCAAGATTACGACAACAACTGAAATTAGTTACTTCAGTCTTGTCAAGTACTAAACTTAAAGTTGGTCTGTATGTACCTTGTTTTCTCTTGGATGCCGTATGTGAGGAAGTTAAAACTATCAGAGCATCAGGAATAACCTCTCTTGAGGAACATATCCTTCAATTTGTGGCATTTATCCAAAAAGTCAAGTTCAAGCGTGACCATGTGAGCGGCCCTCACAAACTGTCCTTTAATGACTGACTTTTTCTGATGCCAAGGATGACTACTAAAATGAAGGAAAGAATTTGAGTATGTATGTTTTCTATAAACCTTCGTTACATATGAGCTTTTCATCAAGTCCTTGCTAAGGTCTACATCTAGGTATGAAACCTGGTCTGTGTCTAACACATAGGTGAAGGACAAAAAAACTAGTTGTACTATTAAAGTATTCCACTAATTGTTTTGCAGAATCCCTATCACCATTAAGTATAATGAAAACATAGTCAAGGAAATGTGTATAGAAGTAAATCTGCTTCTTTATGTTCTGCTTGGTAAAAATTAACTCATGTTCCCAAGATGCCATAACAAGGTTTGCATAACTCGCTCCGCATGGAGACCCCATGGCTACTCCTGTTTTTTTAACAAAAAACTTACTGTTGAATGTAATTGTTTAAAATGACATCCACCATCTCCTCAATCAAGTTTACTTCATCTAATGGGGCTCCTTTTGACCTCAGTTAAGCTGCTGATCCGTTCAATTCTTTCAGTGTGTGGAATTGATGAGTAAAGGTCTTGGACATCTACTGTTAAAAAAATTCAAGGATTGTTTGAAGTCTTAAGTTGTTAATCTGAGCTAAAAATGTCCAAGAATCTTGGGCGACATATTTTTAAGGGTTTCATCTACCCATTTTGCCCAAGGGTATGTCAAACTGGACCTTGCATCTACTAGAGGCATCATTGGTGGGTTCCCTATATTTTTATGAAGTTTTGGGATACCAAAGAGGACAGGAGTCCCAGGGGCTGGCATACTGAGATACTTGAACAGGTCTGAAGAAATCCTAGCTTCCAGGAACATAACATATATCATATAAGTGTGATTTAATTTTGGAACCGGCTTGATTAAGTTCATTACGTGATACAGGCTGGTATGTTGGACTACTGACTATTTTTTCCATTTTGTTGGTGTAGTCTTCAGTATTCATTACCACCAGACCGCCACCCTTATCAGGTGACATAATACGAACCAGAGCCTGCTGAATTAAATATAATAAATCACGTTCTTCCTTAGAAGTATTAGGGAAGGGATTGAACTTTTTATTCCCCTCCACTAGTGTGTTATATAGATCTAATTCACAGATTTGCTCAAATAACTGTAAAGTGGGATGAAGAGGAGGACAAAATGTACTAGATGTATGTAAAACACTCCTCTGTAAGGTGGTGTTATCACCAAATATTGACAGGTTTAACTTTCTAACATGCAGTTTCAGATCAATTAAAACTTTTGCCAATCTGCCCTTCTAGAAGGAACAAAAGTATTCTCCTTAGCCAATAATTCAGCTAAGGGTGGGCCAATTACAATGTCTGAATAATTGTAAATTTTAAAGTCCTTGTCCACGTTCATTAAAGTTTCTTTTAACCTAAAGTTCAAGGGTTCCGTTGTATTCACACTCGGTGAGCTCATCCCCTGCGTTTGCGATTCTTCCTCCTGTTGTTGACATTGTATTGTGATTTTTTGCCCTTCGATCTCCGATTGTAGTGTGAGGCTGGATTCTGAAAATTTTGGGCATTTTGGACTAATTTGGTTTCTCAGGTATGAGTTGACGTACCAGGTCCCTCATTAAATTGGTTCTCTAAAACCCTGTTCAAAATTGGCTGTATATTATGTGAATCATGTTGGTTTGCACCAGAAGTAGGTTGAACTCTGCTTGTTAGACCATTACTTATGGTCTGGATAGTCTGCGAGGGTGGAGGTTGAGGGTAAGCCACCCCTTCATTGTATGCTGTACGATCTCTGAAGTTTCTTTACCTTCACTTCGTAGTTTTATTAAGTGTTGGTCTATGCTCACAAAAATTCTGTTGTAATCAAACAACTAACGCCCAAAATCAGAATGTTTTTTAATAGAAGTGCCCAAAGCTGTTGCCTCCTCTAATCATTGGTCAATAGTGACTGAGTAATGTTTAACCATAAGATTCAACAAGTCCAGCCCTTACTTGTTAAAGAAGGCAACAAGGTCTTGGTGAAAAACTGAACCCGACAGTAATCCTGTAGGGTACTGGCAAGTCCTGAGGCCTTTAGGAACAGTGTTTTCATGAATACATTGGCAAAGGTATGCCACTTCCAATAATAACTTCCTATATTTAAAACGAATTTTGTCCAAATATTGAAGTAATGAAGTAATGTTACCTGCTCCTTCAACAAGGGTGGTCCTGTAGCTGAGCAGACTGCGTGTTAAGCAGTTGTATCGGTTCTTTAAGCCATTGGTCAAATGAGGAAGGTACGTCCAAGTCTGCGTTACTAGGTACCTGATTATTCGGTAATTGTGCCTGCTCTGACGTGTTCGCATTAACAATACGAACCGTGGTATTAGACAAAAATACAGCGCCTGATTGACCATGCGGTCCCTTACTCACAAAGTTGTTTGCTTGCTCACCTTGAACTGAAGAACTAAAAGGAATGAAAATGGGTACTGTTGAACTGGTAGGAAGTAAAGTCTCCGTTCTGCTGTCATTAACCCGATTCAATTTGGGTTGGATCGTAGACTGCGTAGTTGGAGGGATAGGAGGTGTGGCATCAATACGAGTTTGTAACTGGTCAACTCATTGAGAAAGTTGTTCAATGAGTTGAGTTAAATAGCCCATGTTCTCCGATTTTGAGAAACTGATGAAGATAACAAAGTTTGGAATTCCATGAGGACTTTCAGTGGCCATAACAAACAACAAACAAACTGACTGGAAACTAGAACTAGAGAAGCACAAAGGCACGGAAAGCCACTGGTAATCCAACAAACTTTATTCTGAAGCGCTTTTCGTCCTGCTCACTGGCAGGACTTCATCAGATAAAAAAAAAAATACTGTCAAACTGCATTATTAAATGAATGGGCGTTGCAATCAAATCAGTCATCAATTAACTGCCTTAAAGAGAGATTGTTCTTCTATTCCACACCTATGTTTACTATACAGTATAAAAAATAACCACTTTTATAAAACATAAATCCCGAAGGATAAAAGGTTGACAAAAATAACAAGGTCATTACAATAAAAATATTACAATAAAAACAGTACGATAAACATGTGCAATAGATTGCCACACTCCTGTATTAACTGACCAAATAAGTAAATAGGTAGGATGGATAGTAACTGAGAAGGTAAATAGAAAAGTAAAAAAGTAATAAATAAGTCCTGCACCTTGATTCTTGATTATCCCAGTAAGAAAAATAATAATTTCCCTCCTTTTGCTGTTAAAAACATAGGTATTAGGGGCTACGTTGAAACATGTTAACCATTATAAATATATATGTGTATGCATTAAACCTTGTTTCAAAACATTGACCAAGTCCCTTCGGGACTTATGTTTTATAAAAGTGGTTATTTTTTATACTGTATAATAAACATAGATGTGGAATAGAAGAACAATATCCCTTAAGGCAGTTAATTGATGACTGACTTGATTGCAACGCCCATTCTTTCTTTATTTAATAATGCAGTTTGACAGTATTTTTTTTTATCTGATGAAGTCCTGCCAGTGAGCAGGACGAAAAGCGCTTCAGAATAAAGTTTGTTGGATTACCCATGGCTTTCCGAGACAATATCAGTGGTTTGGTACATCAGCAACCGGGGAGGAACCAAATCTTGTCCCCTTTGTCAAGAAGCACTGAGTGTGTGGCAGTGGGCAATCTCTTCCAACTGCTGCTTCCTAACAGTAATGCACATTCTGGGGAGTTCCATTGTGATAGCAGACAAACTGAGCAGATGTATTCTTCAGCCTCAAAAGTGGTCTCTCAATCCAAAAGTGACGGAAAAGACTTTCCATCATTGAGGCCAGCCTTGCTGTGACCTGTTCACCTCTCCCCTAAATAATAAGTGCAGCAACTACTTTGCCCCGATTCCTCCAGGGAAGTCACCAAGAGATGCTCTTCTCCACACTTGGCCCTCTGGACTCCTATAATATACCTTTTCCCTGATACCTGTAACTTCAGAATTCTTGCAGAAAGCACTCAGGTTCTTAGAGCAAAGTAATCCTCATTGCTCCATTTTGGCCTCGACAGATCTGGTTCCCCTTTCTTTGGCCTTGTCTAATTCAACAACCTTGGACTCTGGAGCCAGCTGTAGACCTTCTGTCCCATTCAGATGGATCAGTTCACCCAGACATTCTGAACCTCAAGCTGTGACAGCATGGTTCCTCCTGTTCTACTAGTTGCCAGCCCCAGTACACTATAGTCTCCTAGCTTCTCATAAGCCTTCCACCCATGAACTGTATACTAGTAAATGGAAGAGATTTGCCATCTGGGTTCGTGAAAGGGATATTGACCTCTTGTCTGCATCTATTGAAGTTTTAGATTTCTTAGCCTTTCTTTTCAATGCAGGTGCTTCCCCTTCTACCATCAGAATACAACTAGCAGCAATTTCAAATTTCCTTGATGGTTTGAAAGAACGTTTCTTGATTTCTCATAGACTTTGTAAATCATTTTTAAAAGGGACACTTTCGCTAAAACCTCCTTTCAAAGATCCTAGTCCACCTTAGGACCTAAAGCTAGTGTTGCAATCCATTGTATGTTCTCCCATCGTACAGTCTGTGATCTAAAGTACTTGTTATGGAAAGCATTATTTTTGTTGGCAATAACCTCTGCTATTAGAATTTCAGAAATTCAGGCCTTATCTTGTAAACCACCTTATCTGATTTTTCACAAGAGTTTCTTTACGAGCAAATCCCACCTTTCTACCTAAAGTAGTGCCGGAGTCCAATATCAGACTATTATTTTGCCTGTATTCTTTCCAAACTTTTTGAACAGAGGTGAATACTGTTTACATTTGCTAGATGTTCATAGACCCTTATGCTTTTAACGTCATAGGACTAAGGACATGAGAAAGTCTGACTCGACTATTTGTCTTCTTTTCAAGTGCTAGTTTTGGTAAACCAGTCAGCAAGGTGATCTTTGCCAGACGGCTCAAAGATTGCATCATCTTTATGACAAAAGAAAATTGCCTTGCCTAGACCTGTGAAGGCACATTCTACAAGATCTGTTGCCACTTCAGCAGTTTTCCAACCTAGAGCTTCAGTGAATGATATGTGCAGCAGCTACTTGGGCTTCACCCCATACCTTTAATACTCCATACAAATTGGATATGGCCTCTAGGGAAGAGCATCCTTTCGTTCAGTGGTGTTCAGAAACGTCCTTCCCTGAGTCCTCTCAAGGATAAAATGAAAATTGACATCAGATAAAGAAGTTGTGTGCTTACCATAATGTTCCATCGGTGTTGTTCATTTTCATTATTCTTGACTTCCCCCCCCTCCACCCCCCCGGCCTTTGAAGACTCTTTAGTGGAATACATAATGTACATGGGTCTTAAGGTCATCTTTAGGGCATAGCAAATATGGCCACTGTTGAAGCTGCTTGATCGATCACTCTAGTCTGCAAACTTGATCTGTGGTAAATGGGAGAGAAAGGGATTATGGGTATTGATGAAGCTCGAGAGTTTTTGGTCAGCACGAGCTGTAGTAACAGCCGAGTCTGTTCTGATATCTGAACAGAACCCATATATAAAGGATAAATGAAAATGGATAACACAGATGGAATGTTATGGTAAGTATATAACTTCTTTTTTTTCTCTCCCCAGGCATCCATAGAAAAGGAGTGGATGAATTTCTCCCAGGGCCTGTTTAAGGCCATAATGGTACTGAAGGCACTGTCTTTTGTGTCATCTGTCCCTAGTCCTGTTACACCCCCAAAAGAGGCATTTAGAGTCCTCTTCTCAGGATAAGGAGGCTGACTTAGACTCTGAGCACTCCTTGACTTAGTCTTCTCTGAGCCATTCTCTAGGCCAAGTGGCCTCTGGTGAAGATTCCATTTCCCTGGAGTCCCCTCTTGAAGCTTCTTTTGGAAGAAACTGTCTATAACACGATAAAGCCATTTTTGAATGGGAGTCTAAACAGATTACTCATGTGGAATCATCATCATCATCCCCATTTTCCCGTTTACATGGGGTCGGGGTATCATATTAACTGTCGCCAACTCTCTCGATTCAGTGCCACTCTCCTGCCTTCAACACTCATGCCTGACTGTCGCAGATCTTCTTTCACACAATCCATCCACCTCTTTGCTGGACACCCTCGTTTCCTCTTACCTTCTTCCTGTCTGTCCCAAGTCTCCCTCACCAGATTGTCTTCTGCTTTTCTACACATGTGCCCATACCATCGTAATCTGTTTTCTTTGATCTTTTCTGCAATTGGAGCTACTTTGGCTTCTGCTCTTATGTCCTCATTTCTTCGCCTGTCCCACAGTGTGCATCCTACCACCTTTCTCAGGCACTTCATTTCCATCACTTCTAGCTTCTTCAACTGTTCTGCCTTTACTGCCCAGGTTTCTGTACTATACAGTAGTACTGGTCGCACCACTGTCTTGTACACCGTTCTTTTCAGCTTCTTTGGCATTCTTCTGTCATAGACTACACCTGATGCTCTATGCCAGTTGGCTGCAGCCCCTCTGATTCTAGCTTTGACCTCTTCATTCAGACTACCCTTCTCCTCAACCACCCCTCCCAGATACTTGAAGTTGTTTACCTGTTCCACTATCTTCCCATCTATCTCTATTCTCAGCTTCTTCTGATTTCCCCAATCTGCTGCCATTACCACTGTCTTATCTGTGCTTAGTTTTATCCCATGTGCCTTCAGATTTGCATTCCATTATCCTATCCTTTGCTGAAGTTCTAGATCAGAGTCTGCCTGTACTGCCACATCGTCTGCATACAGCAGCTTTGTTGCTCTGACCCCTCCAACCTGTTTGCTGATGCAGTCCATGTAGATGGAAAAAAAGGTACATTTTAGTGGTAGGCACTTCTGCCTGTACTGGAAGCCTTTCTCGATGCCTTTGCATCTATGCCCAGTGTTTGACTGTCGGCCCCCAACTCTTAAAAGGTGTGATAGATTCTTTAAAGTACCTGAATATTTAAAAGTTTTTGTACAATAATCCCTTGGCAGACCCTTCTGTGTTCTCTGTCGCTACAAACAAGCCTTCTAAACTACTACTTGCTGCTTATGTCCTTTCCTCAGACAGCAGAGCAATGGATAGACTGTGGGGAAAAAAGGAGAACTTAAAACTTTGGTTTCAGTGAGAGGACCAGCCATGTGGGGAAAAAAGGAGAACTTAAAACTTTGGTTTCAGTGAGAGGACCAGCCATTTGGAAAACAGACCATGCCTGTGGTTATTTAGGCTTCGAGGCCAGGCATAACAACATCAAATGCAGCTTTGCAGTGTAAGTTTCCTCCACAGTAGCTGCCATGGAAGGTATGCATGATTATGCTCCGACTCTCCCCGAGAACATTAAAGCAAAGCTTCCAAACCCTCTTTTGAATATGGGCCTGCCATTTGGTCCTGATGCAGCCAGTTTGTTTAAAACCTTACAAGAACAGAGGAAATTGATGAATTGTAGACAATTTTCCTTACATTTTCCCTAGGTACTAGAGAAATTACCTCTCAAAGCCCACTACTTTTTGCTGCAGGGAGTCCAAACCTCTCATAAGCTAAGTGACTAGGAAAAGATTCAAAGACAAACCAGACGGGGATTCTAAATCTGGTAGGTCTCCCTACCCCAACAAGTCAGCTTGACCATCTTTTGTGCTCCCCTCTTCGTCCTAATCTCCCCATGTCCTAAAGGATGACTTCTAAAAACCAGCAACTCATTACTACAGACAAGTGGGTCCTCTGCATCATTCAACTGGGTTACAAAATGACTTGGAAGGATGTTCCTCCATTCAAGGGCAACCCTTTTACACCTCATGGTTGAGTAAAGTTACTGTCTCCCATCATTCAGGAATTGGTTGACCAAGGCAGTAGAGAACCTGTGCCTCAACAGTATGAAGGGAAAATTCTATTCAGTACTTTTCCTGGTTCCAGGAAAAGTAGAATGGAGACCTGTATTGTACATGTTACCCCTCAACACCTTTCTCAAGGTCCCTTCTTTCAAGATGCTACGCCTACAAACTCTTCTGCATTTCATTTTTCCGTAAGCCTTTCTGGTGACCTGCGATCTAAAGGATGCCTCCCTCCACCTTCCAGTTCACCCTTCCTTTAGGAAAATGTCTGCTTTGCCTTTTGGACTACAGCACCCAGGATTTTCGCAAAGTGCCTAGCTTCAGACATAGCTTTCTGCAGGACTCTAGGAATTAAACTATTTCTTTACTTGGATGACCTGTTAATACAGGCAAAAGGGTTTGGGGATATGATACTCCATCTCAGATTCACCACGGCAGTACTCCAAAGTCTGGTGTTCACAATCATCTTTAAGAAATCCACTCTGGAGCCAGTCCAAGACCCGTTTTTCTTGGGCTGCAGACTGACACCAAACTCTTGCAAGCCTTCCTCTTCTGTATAAGGTACAGAGTCTCTCCATTTACTTCCTCAGAAAACTGGAGTTCATGGAGAAATGGGTGCTACGATGGTCCTGCCTTATTTGTGGGAGCTCTTAAAAGCTGGCTTGAATATAGTCCTCAGTCAAGGCATGCCCATCAACCATTTCTGCTTGCTTACCTCTCGGCCCTCCTCTTGTATCCAGACTAGAGATAAAACAGTTTCTGAAGAGCATGCTCCACCTAAAACCTCCTAGAAAAGCTATCCCACTTCCCTGGGACCTGAACCTTTGTTCTGGAAAAAAAAAATCACTCTAGTCTTTTGAGTGAGTAGCCTTTGCCTGCCTCAAATTCTGTACTTGAAAAACAATACTCGTAGTTGCTCTTACCTCAGCTAGATGAGTCTCTGGGCTACAGGCCCTTATGGCATCCACACCCTTCCTTATTTTTGATAAGGACAGGGTGTCTTTGAGGGTCAAGCCCTCATTTATGTTTAAAGTGGTAAATGAGCTATATAACTTAGGCTATCAATCTTATAACCTTCTTTCGTAAACCATAAAATAGGGAGGGAGGATCCTACACTCACTGGAGATCTGTAGTATACATAGGTCCGATTCTGCTTTGATAAAATTGTCAATCTGCAAGACCGACTGACTTGTCTCCTTCCTGGAAACCAAGCTTGGAAACCCTGTTTCAAAGCAAGCTATTGCCAATTGGATTTCTAAATACATTTGCTTTTGTTAAACTCACTATGGCAAGTTTTTACCTTCCCTGGAACAGTGTTATGTTGTCCCATCTCACCTTCGTTCTTGCTGGTTGGTTTGGAGCTGATCCTCTGCTCAGAGTCGGCAGATTTACTAAAGCTCGAGAGCTATTACTGGATCGAGGCTACCCTTATCCCAATATGCCTAGCGGCAGCTACCCAGATCTTGTTTGCCACTTGTAACGTCGAGATTGCTACTGCTGGCTCAGGCTAAGTACTTAGTGCTTTTGTTCTATTTATCGCTACTTTTTCTAATATTTAGTGGTTATATTGACTCGTTAGCATGTGCTTCATCCCCCATTAGTCTAATGACCCTTTCTCTGCTTGTTGTGGTGCTTTTTGGCCGTCTATTTTCTTTTCAGGCCTTGCTTTCCCCTTAGAGCCCATTTAAGTTAGAGGGTTCTTCCCTTTCCTCACCCTTTTTCTGGGATTGCCATTTGTTAGAGGCTCTCCCATCAGGGGAGTCGCAGTTCAAGTTAGAAGCTCTCCCCCTTCTTTCTTCTTTCCTTTAAAAATAAATAAATATTTATTTATAAAAGGTTCTTCCTTTTGTCAGCCTGTTTGCTGTCACTTGTAGTGTGCTGTTAGTGATAGTTTCTGTTTTTGTCTATGAATTTTTTCCTGACTAGAGTTACTATGTCTAAAGAGCTGAAACCCTCTGGGTTTAAGAAATGCGACTCCTGTTGCCAAAAAATGTCCCTTACGGACGGGCGCACAAGTTGCGTTTTATTGTCTATGGGATATTCATCTGCAGGACTCTTGCTCCATCTGCCATGCTTTCAGTTCCAGAGTCCTGCAGGAGAGGAAAAATAAGCTTATTTTACGTGGCCTCCTGAAGAATCCTCAAGGTTCCTCATCTCAGAGTCCTCAGCCAGCCAAAGTGTCCGAGAAACACTCCAAGCCATCGGTTCCAAGCTCGGAACAGACAAAAAATCGCTGAGAAGCCTTCGGCTCTGTTGACTCCCAGCATTGGCTGTGACAAAGCAAAGTCTTTGGCGGCTCCATCTGTGTCCATGGAGCCAGTCTGAACCCATAGGAGATCAAGGTCTCCTTCTTTGGAGCCGGTACGCTCCGCTCCACAATCTCTTCTGCTGCAACCTGGAGCGGGCAGTCACCCGGCCTCTTCACACTCCTCTCGGTCCTCCAGGCTTTCGGATCACGATGGGGAGAGAGTGATCAACAGGCTCCTAAAGTCACATGCACTTGCTAAATTACTTTTGAGCCCAGCCCATAAGGAATTGGCTCCTTCTGCCCTCCCACCTTCTCCATTGATTCCTCCTCTGACTCTCTTGAGCTCAGAGCCGGAGTGCATGGAGGTCGTGGTGGTGGAACCATTGGCTCCAGTTTCTTCTCCCTTTATCAGTTCCGACGACCGCTCCGATCTCCTCGATGTCTCGGTCCATCGAGGGATCTGGGCACCGAAGCTCCAAGGGGGGAAGTGGCATTGAACACTTGTCTGACCCTGCTCTCCCTCTCGGAGCTTCGGCATAGGTGAGCTTGGCTCCTACATCGGCCTCGGAGCCGTCGCTCTCTGTTCGAAGGAGATCTCCAGGCTCTTCACAGCTGGTAGCTCCTTTGATCTGGACCGTGGCTCCTTCGAGGTGATAAGCGTGCTGTCTCCATAGACTGCTCCATCCTCTGCTCCAGTGGCTCCTTCTTCATCAGTGCCTGTGCCATCCTTTGTTCCTCCTCCTGCCAAGCATAGGGAACTGGTGCCCCAGGACACCCCACTAGGTGACCCCACTACTTCCAAAACCTCCCCCGAACACTTGGAGGAGGTCCCTCGGAAGAAAAAGTGTAAGAGGAAGCATCTAGACTCCCCTGAGTCTATCACTTCGGATACAGACTTGGATGAGTCGGAAGGGTCCCCACGGTCCCCCTCTGAGGATGTCTCATTTTCAGACATCTTGGAAATCCTTAGAGGGGTGGCTGGAAGTCCCTAGCCCCTTCTGAGGGCAAGTCTGTCTTCCTGGATGCATTTAGTTCCCGACCCTCCACCTTTTGGGTGTCTCCGCCTTTCGACCCACTTTTGTCCGTAGTGATTCGAAAGGCGAGGAGTGCTCCAGAGACCATGGAAGTAATTCTGAGGAGACCGAACAAATTTATTACAGCTCCAGAAGATGCCTTTCCTATTGAAAGGGGTCCCTGTTGATGCCATGGTGGTGGCAGCAGACACCAAGAAGGAACTTGCAGAAACTTCATCTGTCTATCCATCAGAGTCTCGTACGATTGACAGGTATGGGAAGCGTATGTTTTCTTCAGCGACCTTTACTCTCAGGTTGCTGAATTACTTATCACACTTCACACGACTTCAAAGGGATCTCCAGAAGGAGCTAGAAGAAAACCTGCAAGATCCTACAGCTGAGGGAGTTGTGAACAGGGCAGTTTCCCAGCTTGCGACCTTGACCTCCGTGGATAACTCCTCCATGAGGCCCATTTCTTATGTGGCAGATGAAGCGAGTTAAGCAGCAGGTACCAGAGTAGCTTTACACAGACACTGGATGCACCTTTGTCAATTTGCGAAACCTTTTAAGTCTTCGTTTACCAACACCCCCTTGGATGGCTCGTCCTTGTGTGGGGCTCAGATAAGAGACTCTCACCAGGTATGAACAGGATAGCAAGACTATCTGCCGTGGGAGTCTGTTTTTCCACTCCATCTAGCCCCTATCCTAAAGGTCAGAAGAGTGGAAAGATGTGGTTCCAAAAATCCCAGGGATATTCGCCTGACACACATGGAGATTTTCCCCCAGGGGCAGAGGGTGAAACAACAGAAGACGCCACCCTCTTGACAGAGGGGGTCTGCAACAGCAGGGCGATGGAGATGCTTTCTCTGCTAGGCCCTTCCATCACTCCTGAGGGGAGGCCCGACTCTCCACCTCTGGAGGCAGTCTGGGACAGACTATCACTGTACCCAGCAGCCTGGCAATCTATCACGAGAGAAACATGGGTGCTGTCAATTTCCAGGGTTTACAAAATTCCCTTTTCTCAGTTCCAATCAAAAGACAAACGTTCTATCCCAGATGTTCCACCCAGTCTTCGGGATCATGCAATCCTAGAGGTTCAAAGATTGATAGAAAAAAGAGCCATCCAAGAAGTCCCCACACAACAACTCGGATCCGGAAGTTACTCAAGTTTCTTTTTAGTTCCAAAGAAGAAAGGGGACTGGAGACCAATCGGTAAAAATGACAAAGTTCCAGATGGTGCCACTGCAGTCCATTCTTCCCTTCTTGGGTCAAGGCAATTGGATGTGCTCCATAGATCTCCAGGATGCGTACTACCATATAAAAATGGACAGGCAATCTAGGAGATTCCTACGCTTCTGGCTGGGAACCAGTCATTATCAGTTCAGGGCCCTGCCCTTTGGTCTCACCACAGCCCCCAGGGTGTTTACCAAGTGTATGGCAGTGGTCACGGCTCACCTGAGGTGTCTAGGATTCCAGGTGTTTCCATATCTAGATGACTGGCTCCTCCCTGCTACCACCTAGCATCAACTGATCAGAGCATGGAACTATACAATCCAAACTTGTTCCCAGTTAGACATCACCAAAAACTATGAAAACACTGCCTTGTCGGTCTGTTACCTTTATAGGAGCAGACTTAAGACACAAGATGCCTGATAGCAAAACTGCCTCAACACATGGTGTCAAACATTCGTCAGCAAGTTTCTTTTTTCATAAAGAAGACTAGAGTTCAGGCAAGACAAGTTTTACAAGTACTGGGTTTAATGGGTGGAGCTATTATGCTAGTTCTTTTAGCACGCTTCCACGTGTACATTCTACAGTGGCTTCTTTTCACTTGGTGGTCTTTCTAGGATTTGCCAATGTCACATATGATCTTGGCCACAGAATCTTGCAAAAAGGACCTTCTATGGTGGCTTGTCTGCCCCCAGGTGACTCTGGGCAGACCCTTTCTAGACCCCCATCCGGTAGCCACAGTGACCCATGGATGCTTCACAGATAGGGTGGGGGGGGCATTATGTGGGATGGACTGTCCAAGGAACGTGGCAACCTCACGATTACCATTTGCACATCAATGTTCTAGAGATGAGAGCAGTGATTCTGGCATTGCAAGCACTTCAAGACTTTTTACCTACCGGGACCATTGCAATCCAGACACTGTCAGTGGTATGGTACATCAGCATGCAGGGCGGAACCAGATCTTACCCCTTTTGTTGGGAATCGCTTCGAGTATGGCAATAGGCAATGTCTTCCCAATGTTCTCTGATTGCGACGCACATTCCTGGAAAATCCAACACGATAGCGGACAGGCTCAGCAAGGCTATCCTCATGCCTCACGAGTGCTCCCTGAAGCAAGAAGTTGTGGACTTGATTTTCCACAAATGGGGCCAGCCATGCTGCGATCTTTTTGCCACTCCGCTAAACAACAAATGCAGCAGCTACTTGGCCCTAGTTCCCCCTCTGGGACAGTCACCCAGGTATGCCTCAGGGTCTTCTATATACTTTTCCGCCATTCCCACTCATTCCAAAGGTACTTCAGAAAGCAAAATCATTGGGTTGCAAACTCATCCTCATTGCTCCTTACTGGCTCGTCTGGTATGGTTTCAATTTCTCCGCCATCATCTTCAACTGGAGCCTTGGATATTGGACTCGGATGTTCTTCGTGTTTCACTGTTGCAGTCATTACATTTGGGTAATCTGCTTGCAGGTTGCCCTCAGTTGGACTAATTAACAAAGTCTTGGGTCCTGCGTTGGTTGCTGTCCCTTCTTCCATGACATCAGGTAGTCAGGGGTATAAAACATGCAGCCGACGACATTACATCAGTCTTTCTTGCCGTGCAGTGCCCGAAGCAGAAGCAATTTGCAAGTGCCGGTCAGCCGACTCCTGAAATTTTCGTTTTAGTTTCAGGACCAAAGTCTTCAACTAAAAGCTAAGTACCCCGTTGGGGAAACTTTTTCTTGCTCCTTTCCGATGACAGTAAAAGTTTAATAATTGCATTACTTGTGGAAAGCAAATACCTCATAAAGACTTTCATTTGTACTGTATTCCTTGCCTAGGCCCTGACCACGACATACCTTGCTGTCGGTTTTGTGCTTTATTTAATCAGCACACTATCTGTCGTCTGTATATTTTTGCCTTTAAATATTTTGGTTCTCTGTTTAATTATCCAGAAATGTCATCTGTTAGCCATCCGAAGACGGAGAAAGGCTGCCGAGGTCCAAAACTGCCAATGACGCTTCTCCTAAGCCAGTTGCAAGTTCGCCGGTACTTGGGCACTTTCGCAGCGAGATACTTCAACTATGGATCCCACAGATGTCTCTACCTTGGATGGGTCTGAAGCCGCTGTGCAGTCACCGACTTCTGAGGGTGTATTCAGGCATACGGACTTGCATATTAAATCACCGTCTCCTTTATTACTAAGGCCTAAAATCTTAGATTCATATCTAAAAAACTGACGCCCAGGCCACATGCTCAGGCCTCTATGCTTAAAAAACAAATGATAAAAATGTCTGAAGATCTAATAACTCTAATCAGGGGTAGCCAATCCCCCCTCCCAAGAGGCCTAGGGCTGAGCTTGATTATTAATCTTCTGATCAGGATTCTGTTTTTTCTGACTCTTCTGATGACCTGGATTTGTCCTTACCTACTTATGAGGATTCTGATGCAGAGGACTCCATTCCCTCTGCTTCCCCTCCTGAGGATTTTGCTTTTGGGGAAACCTTACATACGCTAAGGGGGCATTTTCTGATTCAAAAAAGAGGCTTAGGGATTTCCTTCTCCTACCTCAGCATAGGCCTTTGGCTATTCCTCCTGTACTAGACATTGTTGATTATGCTTTCTCGGAATCCAGTTTGGCCCCTGATTCCCTGCCTCCTGCTCCCAGTAAACCTGACTGATACTACAGGGTCCCTGAGTCGCACAAGTTCCTTTTCAAAAATCCTATTGCAGATCCAGAGACTATATTTCACAGGGGCCCAAGGGCATTAAGGCTTCTACTACTAAAAATCCTACAACTTCTGATAGAGACTCCAGGGTGCTGGATAGATGGGGTAAAAGGGTTTATACTTCAGCAACCTTGGCAATTAGAACTTTAAACTGCCAATTTCGTATGTTAAAATATCAGCAACATGTTATTGGACTGCTTAAACAGAAAATGATGTTGATTCCTGACTGTGTGGAAAATAGACTTATAGGATTTAATGCATTCTGCTGAACGAGTTGGAAAACATACTTTGCAATGTGGTTATGATTCTTTAGAGGCCTCTTGCAGGGCTGTTGTTACTGGGTCTGTGCTTAGAAGGCATGCTGGGCTTAAGGAGCAATCTTTGCTTGATCATGTTAAAGCTAAATTGTTGGATGCTCCTTTAAATCAGGACCGCCTGTTTGGCAACAAGGCTGAAGTTGTTCTTAAAAGATGGAAGATAAAGCTAAGTCTATGGAAACTGTTAAAAGATTTTTTTACAAGTTCCGCCTCCTAGATTTAGTAGGCACTAGCCTTCTAAGAATTGGTCCTTTCCTGCCCCTTCCCGGCTTCTCAAGTCCACACAGCAAAAACCCCAGGTTTCAGTCCCAGGGGACTCGCATAACTAAGCAATGGGGGGCCTCCACTTCCAAGTCTGGGAATAACAAGACACTCCCCTATGGTAAACTGTCTTAATGACTTCCTTTTAAAATTTCCAAGCACTTCTCTTCTGACTGCCCCTTTGGGGGGAAAGATTGTTCTTCATGCAAAGAACTGGGAACTCCTTACCCAGGACAAATGGCTTTTAAATATAGTGTCCCAGGGATACAGATTTCACTTCCACACGTTGCCAACGCCAAGTGGGTGGCTGGACCTATCCCCAAATCAGTGGGCAGAGGCTCAAAAACAAGTACTTTCTCTCTTAAGCATGGGGGCTATTCAACTGGTACCAGAAGAATAAAAGGGACGAGGTTTCTACTCCAGACTTTTCCTGGTACCCAGAAAAGACTAATCATGGCTTCCAATCCTGGACCTGTCTACTCTAAATACCTTTCTGGAGATTCCAAAATTCAAGATGCTGACTCTTCAGTTACTTCCTATGCTAGGCAAAGACACCTGGTTGGCAACACTAGATTTAAAAGAAGCATACCTGCACATCCTAATCAGGGAATCTTGCAGGAGATACCCTACACTTCAAAGCAGGCTACACGCACTATCAGTTCTCTGCAGTGCCCTTTGCGAATACCTTGGGTGCAGTAGATAAGCCAAAGTGCTTAGCTCCAGTTATTGCATTTTGCAGGCAAAGAAGTATTCAGATATACCCATACCTGGACGATTGTCTAATTCAGGCAGAAAGCCAGGTCATACTTTTGAATCATCTGGCATTTGTAAAAAGGGTTCTGACTTGTCTGGGGTACACCATAAACGAAAAGAAATCACAATTGAGAACCTCTCCACAAATTACATTCCTGGGAGCAAGCTTGAATACAACTTCCCGGATGGCTTATCTCACGCCAGAAAAGCAAATTCATTTGACAATCTACTTCAAACAAGTGGCCACAAAAACCCTTCTATCTGCAAGACAAACACTGCAAGCCTTGGGGTTCATGGCCTCCTGCATTCTTCTAATTCCATATGCAAGACTGCATATGAGGGAACTACAATGGTATCTAAAAAGCCTATGGAGTCAACATTCTCACAGCCTAGAAACAATGATTCCTGTCATACCTTGCCTGCGCCTAGAGTTCCTTTGGTGGGCAGAGGCCTGCCACCAAAACAAGGGACTACCTTTCACACACCACACCCTGCCACCCAAACCCTAACAACAGATGCATCAGACTATGCATGGGGGTCTCACCTGGCAGGGAAGTGCCTTCAGGGCAAATGGAACCCAAGTCAAATGCACCTGCATATCAATCAAAAAGAAATGTTAGCTGTACAGAATATGCTGACAGCCTTCAAAGACTACATTCTTCCAGGACAACTAATGGTAAAGACAGACAACACCACGGTTATGGTAAACAATAATACATAAACAAGCAGAGGGGTACACATTCTTAACTTCTCTGCAGGCTAGCCATGGCATTATGAAACACAGCATTGAGCTACCAAGTGCACCTACAAGCTCAATTCCTGCCAGGAAAATAAAATACACTGGCAGATGGACTAAGAAACCTCATGGACCCACATGAGTGGACACTGGAGCCAAGGATTTTCAACATGTTGACAAGCGAATGGGGGGAACCCAGATATAGACCTTTTTGCCTCCCCCCAGAACTACCAATTGGACAAATTTTGCACAAGGACTCCCCACAAACAAGCCTGGAAAGTGGATGCTGTATCCTTCATCTGGAAAAAAAACTATCAGTCTATGCCCCCCCCCCCCCCCCTGCTGCCTCTGCTCTCCAAAGTACTACTAAAAGTCAAACGGGACAAACCAAGGATGATTTTGATTGCTCCAGACTGGCTGTGCCAACACTGGTACTCCCTCCTGCGCAGTGTGTCACTGTTATCTCCGTGGCACCTGCCTCAAACTCCTTCCCTGCTATCTCAGCAGGAGAACCAGATTCTGTACCCTCAGCTTCCAACACTGAACATTGCAGCCTGGCTAATTACTTAAACTTTCCCTTACCATCCCTCAGCAAACCTGTGATGGGTGTCATGTTAGAGGCAAGGAGGCCTAGTACTAGAAAATCTTATGCTGAAAAATGGAAAAGGTTCTGTGCCTGGAACCAATCTCAAGGGATGAGCACAGCAGCGCACAATTTACCTCAGAGTTTACAATACTTAACTGAGATACTTCACAAGGGCCTGTCAAATCCACGCCTTAGCCATTTCAGCTCATTATAACACTGAACCTCCCGTCTTTTCTCTCATCCACTGCTCAAGCAGTACCTCAGAGGGACCAAAAATTTGAGACCACCCAGGGGAGCTCCAAACCCAGCCTGTGACCTTAACTTTGTATTGGAGAAACTCACTCTACCTCCTTTCGAGCCAGCTGCTACTGCAGACTTAAAAAATATTTCTTTCTTGGAAAACCGCTTTCTTTTTAGCAATCACTTCAGCTAGAAGGGTATCTGAATTACATGCTGTTATGGCAGTGGAGCCTTTCAGCATCTTTCATGCAGACAGGGTGTCACTCAGAACAAATCCATCCTTCATGCCCAAGGTGGTATCCAGTGTGGCTCTTAATCAGTCCATTCATTTGCCAACCTTCTTTCCCAATCCACAGAACAAAGGGTAATGGATTCTGCATTCCTCGGATGTGCACAGACAGCTTAGATTCTACTTGGACAGGACTAAACCTCAAAGAAAATCTTAACAACTGCTGGTAGCATTTGCTGCAGGGGCAGAGGGGAAGGCCATTTCAAAACAAACCATTTCTATATGGATAAGCCATTGCATTAATTTCTGCTATAAGCACCACGGAAAACCTATCCCCCAGGGGATCAGACCTCACTCCACCAGGGTTGCATCTACTTCTACAGCCTTTCTCAGAGGTGTTCCTACCAGGGACATCCTAGAAGCTGCTACCTGGAGTTCTGTACATACTTTCACCAAGCATTATCATTTGCCAATTTTCTCTAAATCCAGAACTGGCTTTGCCACTGCAGTCTTGCAGGGCCTTATAGCTGGCCCTAATGCTATCTAAACTTCTCCTCCCAACCATAGCTTAGAGAATCTACCCAAATGTAATGACTGCAACAATAAAACACGAACATAGTACAGTTATGTACACTTATCATAAATTTAGATGTTAGAGTGTATTCACTGTTGCAGTCCTGGTTACCCTCTCTCCTGATCCCTAACTTCTTTTGGCTATACCTCTACTTTCCTTTGCTATGCTTAAAAACCTTTTTGGTGTATTTGCTTTTTTGTTGGAGGTATACCTGTGTATTTTTATGTTTAATTGCTCCCCATTAGGGGGGCACCTGACATCTGGGGCAAGAAAAACTGATGTAATGGCGTCTGCTGCATGTTTTATACCCCGGACGACCTGACGTCACGGAATAAGGGACAGCAACCGATGCAGGACCCAAGACTTTGTTAATCAGGCAGACCTGATGGCAACCTGCAAGCAGGATTACCCAGATGTATCGATTGCAACAGTGAATGCACTTTAACATCTACATTTATGGTAAGTGTACACAACTGTACTTTCTGGACCTTCTGACGCATCAGTCAGGTGGGCTTCACCCATCTCTTCAAACTTTGAAGCTGACTGCTTGGTTATTCCACTTCCAATCCTAGCCAGGCTCCCAAACATTTCCCCTGGTGACAACACATTCTAGTGTCCTCCTACAAGCCCACTACTAGGAGGATTTACACTAGCAAATGGAAGAGGTTCTCTTATTGGGCAAAGAGTAATAACATTGATCCTTTTACGGCTCCTGTTCACATGATTCTTGACTTTCTGGCTGAAACCTTTGAAAAATGGTTAGCTGCAGCTACTATTAGGGTCCAACTGCTGCCATCTCCAATTTTCATGTAGGAGACTTTGATTCTAACATTATGTCCCATAAGTTGTGCAGAGCATTCTTACGAGGTACAACACTTTTACAGTCCTTGGTAAGAGAACCCATCCCAGGACCTAAACTTGGTTTTAGCTTCTATGGTTCTGCCTACCTTTGAACCAGCAGCTTGCCCCCTGAAGTTTCTATCTTGGAAAACCCTCTTCTTGGTTGCTATAATCTCAGCTAGACAGGTTTCTGAATTACATGCTTTGTCTATTCGCCTGCCATATCTCATTTTTCACAAAGATAGTCTATCTAAGGACCAAGCCTTCATTCTTGCCAAAGGTTTGTTCAGAGTATAACTTAAATCTGTCCATTGAGCTTCCTGTGTTCTTCCCCAATTACGGCAACAAGGCAGAGTATAGATTACACCAATTGGACATTCATAGATAATTACATTTTTATTTACACAGGACCAAAGACCTCAGAAAATCAGACCAATTGTTAATATCCTTCACTGACAGTAAGCAAGGGTATCCATTTTCTAAAGTGACTTTATCAAAATGTCTGCCGGACACAATCACTTATTCATATGGTTTGCGTAAAAAGACGCTTCCAGGAAGGCCCAGAGAACATTCAACCAGGGCCTTAGCCACCTCTATTGCCTTTCAAGCCAAATTGCCTTTAGATTCAATTTGTGCTGCAGCAACATGGGCAAATCCTCATACCTTTATCTCTCATTACAAAGTGGATGTGGTCTCCCTGAATAGGGCATCCTTTGGTTCCACGTTCCTGAAAAGTTTGTTCCAGTGAGCCACCCAAGAACCAGGTGCTGGGGGACATGGTCCCAACCAGCAAGAACGAAGGCGAGATGGGATAACATAACATAAAGAAGTTATGTGCCTACCATAACGTTCCATGTTTGTTGTCCTTCATCTCACCTTCCTTCTTGCGTCCCCCCTTTCTTCCCCCTCCCTGGAGGTTCGAGAGGAGTTCTTTATTGGTTACACTGGGTGAGTTACCTGCTGACATACCAGGTTGGTTAACCATACATTGTCTTTTCCTTTATCCTTCCTATCTTGATGCATAAGAGCTTAGTAAAAAAAATTTTTTACGATATAGGTCTAGTGTGGGCTATTACAAACGTGATCTGTGTAGCTGCTGCTAAGCATGTTGGGATAAGGGGTAGCGTCGAGCTAGTAAAAGCTCTCGAGCTTTAGTAAATCGGCCGAGTCAGGGACTAGGATCGGCTCCAAACCAACCAGCAAGAAGGAAGGCGAGATGAAGGACAACAAACATGGAACGTTATGGTAGATACAGAACTTCTTTTTTTTACCAGAGCAATGACTGCTTCTGGATGTATTTACAATGAGGCAAACTCAAGGTCCTCCCTAGGAGCAGTTACTTGGTTATTTGTATATACCTTTACTAAGCATTAGATAGTGGATGCTTTTCCCAAATTGAGAGCCACCTTCACCAATTCACTCATCTCTGGACTGATTGAGAGCTCTACTGTATCTCATACAACCACCGTTTAAATCACTTGAGCATTTGAAATCATCTGACCGTTTGGAATACTACAAAAGTGATCTAAGAAAGTACATACTACATTTGTGCCAGAACTTAACAGTAGCATTTTTATTGATCACTGTTGCAGTATTCCTTCCCACCTGGCCATTCCCCTTTCTGTAATTGTTACCTCTTTTTCAGAGATTGAGGTTGAACCATTTTATGCCTTTTTCCATCTTAGCTGACCTGTTACCTATTTCCTTGGATGTCTACAGGTGTCCTGGCTTGAAGGTAGTCTGGAGTTTTATGCTCATGCATCCTTTTGTGTACCCATATGCCCACTGGCTTAAGTCCTACATTGGACTTATGGCTCTATGGAAGGTTTTGGCTTTGGTACTCTGGTTGGATGTCCAGGTTATCTGGTGAGATAACCCAACAGCTTGGAATACTGCAGCGGTGATCGGTAGGATGTCAACTGTTATGGTAAGTTCTTACACAACCATTTAACCCTTCTATATTTCCATGACAGCCATTTATTTTGAATTTCTGTTCTTATCCACCATCTTCTGGTGTTGCTGTAGAAGGTTGGAAGACTGGGGGTTAACACGGGATTACTCCCTCTTAGCATGCGTGTTTATTCTACCCCCCTTCAAAGTGTTATGGCTGCAACACTAATGTGGAGAAAAGAGAGAGAGAGAGAACTGATGACTTACAGGTATTTGCCATCATCGGCACCGTCAAGGTATTGCCAGGTCACTTAAGGCACTTTACTTGGGACAAGTTAACCTTATTGACCTGTGGTAGCCATAAATTTATTAATGGTATGTGTCCCTGTTGTACACTACTAAAGTGAAAAAAGGAGATAGTAAAGCATACTAGTAAGAATGTAATTTCCTCCTGTTCTACAGGTTTGTGTCACATTTGCTGGCTGTGGCACTGTACTGCCCTGCCTTTGTAGGAAACAGTCTGTAGTCTCCACATGATGTAGATAGGACAGAGTTATAAGCGATTTTAGTGAGCAGTAAACTTGAGGGCATACATGCTTCTCCATTGTCTTTAATATGTATGATGTTCAGTTTCTATCTATAATTTATTAATTAAAAGTTTCTAATGCTCTTGAGTTGGGTGTGCATTAAGAGCTTGTTACCAGTGCAGTAGTTTGAGTAAAGGATGCCATTTACTGTTCCCATTTTGTGGGACATAATTTTAGTCCTCTGATTTATTTAAGTCATTTAACAAGGTGAATATTATGTTAAACCAAATCAGTCCAAACTACATCTTAACATTGTGCTTTCTTCTGTATCATGCTGTGGTAACATAATCTTGTTTTAATGTTGTAAACATGATAGCTAATCTATATTAATTAACTAGGTAAATGTACTAAAGGGCAGGTTTGTTTTATACAGTCTCAAACCACATATTTTTAGAAACACTGTGTGCTTGTAGATGTTTACAAAATTAATATGTATTTGTAGACTTTAGTGTGAAACCAAAATATATTAAAAGATGAGCATGCGTTGGTACGCTTCAGATAGTAGTGCATTTGCATAAAACTATACATTCATTAGACTGATGCAGAACAAGATTAGATTAAACCATTTGCAAACACTTCAGAAAGAGTACATTTACATAAGCTGTGCAGTAACTAATATTTACATGAGAACTGCATACATAGTGTGACATTGAGATTGGTAATTTGCTATTAAATGCTACAGCTGGAGGGGTATTTCTGATCTCCTTTAATAGAAATTTTTTTTTCTTGATTCTAAAAGTGTAAATTGCCTTTATTGACATGCAGTGTTTGCTTTATAGTTACTTTTGGTTGCAATCTGTCATAAATGTAAGTGGTGAGTGTTATGGCATCAGTTCATGTCTACACATCATTGTATATTTTAGATTATACAACAACCCCCCATTAATATTCCAAAACTTGCATGCTGATTGGTCAGCGTGCCCGTTGTAAATCCGACTTATACTAATGGAAAAAGGTCCGGTTGCCCGAACTTTTGCCATTAGTATGTCTTTTTTTTTGTGTGTGTGTGTGTGTGTGTGTTGGACAACAACGGAGAATGGAAGAGCTCCGTTGCTGTTGTCTCGCTACGTTAAACGAGTTTAACATAGCATGATATCTTAAAGGCAACGGAGATCTTCCTTTCTCCGTTGCTTTTTAAAAGCTGTCTCAAGTTTAACATAGCGAGACAGCTTTAAAAAAAGCAGCGAAGAAAGGAAGATCTCAGTCTTTTTTTTTTTTTAAAGCTATCTCGCCATGTTAAACTCTCTTAACATAGCAAGACACCTTTTGAAAAGCAACTGAGATCTTCCTTTCTCCGTTGCTTCCACACACATCTCTGATGTACTGTGTAACCATACACATGCGCAGTATATCAGAACTGCTGCAGAATACTGGACAGCTTCGGAAGGGCAACAAGGAGGTATTATACAATGCCATTATTTAAGAAAATTAATTTTTTTTTTCTTAAATGTCATTGTATATTAGCAATAACCCACTTCTGGGTGTGGGTAATGCTGGATTTACCCATGGTTGTCTGTTTGACCGCTCGGGCTTCACCCTCGTGACCAAACCACACCAACCGTGCATATGTCCAGCATTACCCACACCCAGGCATGGGTTATTGCTTAATGAAAGTATTGGCTGTGTGCAGGTGGATTATTTCCATTCTTTAAACGTGAGGATGGTCAGCACTCCACATGAGTGCTGCACTCTTTTGTCATTTAAAACCACTGCAACCTGTTTGAGGTTTTGTTATGGTCATAATGCTTCCTGTAGTGAAAATGTCACAATAATCAGTTTAGGGGAGTACTGTGTGCTTGGCTTTTAACTCTGGTAAATTGATGGTGATATTTTAATTGCATCATCTGACCAGTAAGGACTTTGCATTTGACCTAGACTTAAGCTTGCAGTGTTTCATGCATGTGTCTTTA